>NW_025423294.1:82281-316450 GCF_020497125.1 Mauremys mutica
TCACAAAATTCAATTCATTCTTGCTAGGAGAGAGAAAAAATATGTGACATTAAGTTTTTGGCTTGGTTAAATAAAATTGTTTAATTAATATAGTAAAAATCTGTACTGATTCCTCTAACTAACACCACAGCATGAAATAGGAACAGAGACAAATCTTGTCAGTGACGACTAATTTCACAAATGATCTTCCCATTATTAATTTCCACATTGCCCCTATTGGAGGTCTGGGCATCTCCAGTGTCATTGCTCTGCGTTCACCTTCCCCTAGAATTGTTCTCAGACATTCACCTTCCTCTGCAGCATGGGGCTCGGGTCACTTGGTGGAGGATTCCCTGCACCTTGAGGTCTTTAAGCCACGATTTGAGGACTTCAATAACTCAGACATAGGTTAGGGGGTTGTTACAGGAGTGGGTGGCTGAGATTCTGTGGCCTGCATTGTGCAGGAGGTGAGACTAGATGATCATAATGGTCCCTTCTGACCTTAAGTCTATGAATCGATGAATCTATTCCCAAATTTGGAAAATTGTGCACTTCAGAATGTGAATAGTGACCCCGGCTCCTTCCTGCACCTGCTCTACATTGCTCCACAGCAGCTTCTCCACCTGCAGAGTCACCCCAGCACGGCAGTGCAGCCGCCCAGGGTTCAGCAGGGGCCCCTGGCAAGGAAAGTGGGTGCAGCTAACAGCCCAGTGTGCCTGGCCGTGTGGCAGCTGTAAAAAACCAACAGCCCCCCCCCCCCCCCCAGAAGTACAGAGACTTAATTCCTCAACTTTAACATCATGACCCCCTGTAGAAAGCCACACGTGTCAGTTGCATTTTCACAGGGAGATGCAAAAATCAGGTGACACCAATTTTTAAGCTGAGTAAATAAAGTTGAGGAGATAGTTATTAACCTCCCAAAAATATACTAAAGATCCCTCAACATAACACCTGAAGGTGAAATATGAACAGAGACAAACCTTGTCAGCAAAGGCTCATTTCCCAAACGATCCTCAAAATGTTACTAATTCCCACCCCTCCTCCACAGGAGCTCTGTGCAGTGTAACTGTTCTGCAGGCAGCTTCCCATTCAATGCTGTTGTGGGACATTCCCAGACCTGGAAATGTACCAACGACAGAATTTGAAGAAGAAACCTGGCTCCCTGCACCAGGCGGGATTTGAGTGTTTTGTCCCTGTCACTTAGTCTTTGTCAATAGTACAGACGCCATGGGCAGGACTCCAGGCTCTGCTGGCAGGGGGAGAAAGGATTGTAGATCTCACCTGTCCTCTGGAGAGGAGGTAATAATTGAAGAGGCATTTTTGACTCCTCCTCAGATTCCCCTGGGCTGGAATTCTACATTCCACAGGGCCAAATGAGGGGTTGATGCCACTGGGTTAATGAAAACCAGTACTCCAGGTGAGGCTTGAACTCACAACCTCAGCATAGCTCCTCTCAGCACTGCCCTATAAATACAGTGCGCTAACCAATTGCACCACTGGAGGACCTGCTTATTTTAATTTTCTGAGACCCCCGTATTCTGATAAAGCCAAGGAGTGACCCCAGAACATTCTCAGTGGGGTTGAGAGCAGGTAGCAACAAGTGTTGTACTTGGTGGGGTGGATCCTTCTTAAGGGTTCCAGGCACCATTTGACACCTTGTGGTCCCACCAGGAGCGGAACAGGCTCCCTAAAAGCAGGGCCGCCCAGAGGATTCGGGGGCCTGGGGCAAAGCGGGGGAGCGGACATAAAAAAGGAGCCACCCGCTGCGGTGCTTGTACTCACTGGGCGGCATCTGAGTCTTCAGTGGCAGCGGGTCCTTCACTCGCTCCACGTCTTCGGCAGCACTGAAGGACCCGCTGCGGAAGTGCATCCGAAGACCCGGACCGCTGCCGGGTGAGTAAAAATTAAAAAGGCGCCTCTAGCCAGGGAAGGGATTCTTGGCCAGGGCTTGTGGGGCAAATTGCCCCACTTGCCCCCCGCACTTGCCCTGCCTAAAAGTAGCAGCCAACAGTAGCCCCACCCCTTCCACTCGAGGCCATGCCCCTGCCCCACCCCTTCTCCCCAAGGCCCCGCTCCTGCGCTGCCTCCTCCCCCAAGACCCTGCCTCCCGCTCACTGCTCTCCGTCCCCTCCCCACCCTCACTCGACCTTATGGTCATTACAAAGTGGCAAGGCAGAGCACTCCCATGTTTAAAAGCCCTGGGGTGTTGTTCCCCCCTGTTCAGGCACCCCTGGGGCCCTGCACTTCACACAGCTCTCCCTGATTTCAGCTGTTAGTGAGGGAGCCTCACTGCTAGCACAGACTGGGCAGTTTGTTGCATGAGAGACACTGTCCCAAAGCAGGACTAATGCTTAGAGCTGGTTCTCAGTGATTTCAGATCTGTTGGTCTGCAGCAAGACTCTCCATTGAGTCTTAACCAGCTCTGTTATTACACAGGGAAGAACAAAAGGGTCAAATGGGGCCTGGAACCCTTAAAAAGGATCCACCCCACCAAGTACAACACTTGTCGCTACCTGCTCTCAGCCCCACTGAGAATGTTTTGGGGTCACAACTTGGCTTTATCAACCTAGGGAACTGGAAGAAGAGCAGTTAACAGGTGCTCCAGTGGCGCAATTAGTTAGCGCACAGTACTTATAGGGCTATGTTGAGGTTGTGAGTTCAAGCTTCACCTGGAGCACTGGTTTTCATTAACCAAGTGGCATCACCCCCTTATTTGGCCTTGTGGAATGTAGAATTCCAGCCCAGGGGACCCTGAGGAGGGGAGGAGTCAAAAATGCCCCCTTCACTTATTACCTCCTCTCCAGAGCACAGGTGAGAATCTACAATCCTTTCTCCTCCCACAGCCCCTGTGCCAGGATCCCTCAAGCAGAGCCTGGAGTCCTGCCCATCCTTGACCCCTGAGCCTGGAGGGAGAGGAGCAAGGAGCCATTGTCAGAGGGCTTTCCCTTCCCCCACCCACTTCCCTGGCTCTTGTCAGGCAGACAGCAAACAGCAAAAGACCAGAAGCCGGAAACGCAGACAAAGGGATATTTACTGGGGTTAGTTTCCAAGCAAGCAGATTCCGAAGCCCTTCACACCAGTCGGGCTTATCTCTATAGACTGACAGAGTCTGTTCCACGTTGTTCCCTTCCCAGCTCTGACACGGCAGTTCTGAAAGTCTAGGCCTGCACAGGCAGCCTGAATATCTCTATTCTAACAGCCATCGGTCCCTGTGGAAAAATGATCTATTCAGGGTTGTCCCTAGACATTTTGGTGCCCTACACGGCACCCCCATCCCTCAGCCTGAGCTGACAGAGTGGAGCAGGCTGGGGCCAGATCACCACTTCCTGCTGCCCGGTAATTGCAGGGCAGGCCCGACCCCACACTCACGGGGCGGCGGGAAGTGGAGTGATCCGGCCCCAGCCTGCTGCACTCTGCTCCCAGCCTTGGAACATGGGGGTTGGGGGAAAAACACTCCCCAGCACTCACCAGCGGCGTGGCTGGGAGCTGGTGGAGCAGAGCAGGCTGGGGCCAGGTCGTTCCACTTCCCACCACCCGGTGAGTGCAGGGTGCACCTGATCCCTCCTGCCGTCCACCGGGATGTAGCTCAGGGGAAGGGGTGGAGTGCGGGGGGATGGGGTGGAGCAGGGGTGGGGGCTTTGGGGAAGAGGCGGAGCAGGGGCAGGGGCAGCTTTCCTGGCCGGCTCAGCCAGCCGGGGGATCGGGCTGGCCGCTGGAGCAGTACGCAGCTGCGTAGGGCACCAGGAAATTTGGGGCAATTTGGTGCCTCACATTTCCTGGCGCCCTACACAGCTGCACAGTTTGCGTCTGGGTAAGGACGGCCCTGTATCTATGTAGCTCACTGAGTGGTTGGTGGGCTGAGCTTCCCCCCTGCTGGAGCTTTTCAGGGATGAGATTTTGATGAATTACAACAAGAAGAAAATCTCCCCTGTTCCTGTTTGTCACCTTGGCCCCTTCTTGTGCCCCCCTCAGTCTCTGTTCTTCCTGTTAGGGGAGATGCAGAGCCAAGCTCCCATCTTCCTGAGTCACAGAGTCTGTGGCCACCTCTGAACTATTGCCACTGGAGAGTGTGGCTCCCACTTCTCCCCCAGAGGGGCTGCAACAGCAGCTACCCAGCTGGGTCTGGGGGTGTCAGAGATCCAGGCTATAGGGTGCAGGGGATCCAGGGCCAATAAATGTCCTGTCTGAGGGGAGGCCAATGCATGTGGTGGCCATAAGCACCACAGGGTTTAACCCTGTCTGCTCCCTTCCCCACAGCTCTGAGTTCGATGGCACTGAAGTCTCCCTGTGGCTGGGGAGATGGATTTGTGGGCACAGCACAGTGCAGGGGGCTTCCAAGACAGCCTGTAATTCAGCAAGCGCTTTGCAACTGGGCCTTGGGCTGGAGCTGATTTTCTCTCCTCGCAGCGGATGGGGGATGCGCTGGGACCAGGTTCTGGCTCTGTTTTTGGGAGCTGGTTTCCCGTGAGGACACACCAGCCATCACTGCTCTCTGCCTAGGGGAGAACCAGTGTTGAGCTGCAGCCGGTTCGCACCGGATCGCGCGAACCGGTTGTTAAATTTAGAAGCCCCCTTTAGAACCGGTTGTTCCTGGACAGACAAGTAGTTCCAAAAGGTCTTTTAAATTTAACTAAAGCTCTAGCAGCTGTGTACCCAACCCCCAGCCCCAACTCACCTCACTCCGCCTCCTCTGCTGAAGCTCCTCCGGCTTCTCCTCCCCCTCCCCAGCTTCCCGCGAATCAGCTGTTCGCGCGGGAAGCTGGGAGGGCTGAGAAGCAAGCAGCGCTTCCACCAGGTGAGCTGGGGCCGGGGGTGCCAGCGGGAGGAGGGTTCCAGGCGGCGCGCCGCTCGGCGAGGTCGTAGCGAGACTCTGGGGTCGGGCAGCTGGGCTCCTGCCCCCAGGGTCCAGCTGCGACCTCGGCCGGGCAGCGCGGCTCCTGCCCGGGTCCGGGCCGCGCAGTTCCTGCCTGGGCGGCGCGGTTCCTGCCCGGGTCCGGGCGGAACGGTTCTTGGCCGAGCGGCGCGGTTCCTGGCCGAGCGGCATGGTTCCTGGCTGGGTCCGGCCGGGCGGCGCGGTTCCTGGCCAGGGCGGCGCGGTTCCTGGCCGGGTCCAGCCGGGCGGCGCGGTTCCTGGCTGGGTCTGGCCGGGCGGCGCGGTTCCTGCCTGGGCGGCGCGGTTCCTGCCTGGGTCCGGGCGGCACGGTTCTTGGCCGAGCGGCGCGGTTCCTGGCCGAGCGGCATGGTTCCTGGCTGGGCCCGGCCGGGTGGCGCGGTTCCTGGCCAGGGCGGCGCGGTTCCTGGCCGGGTCCAGCCGGGCGGCGCGGTTCCTGGCCGGGTCCGGCCGGGCGGCGCGGTTCCTGGCTGGGTCTGGCCGGGCGGCGCGGTTCCTGCCTGGGCGGCGCGGTTCCTGCCCGGGTCCGGGCGGCACGGTTCTTGGCCGAGCGGCGCGGTTCCTGGCCGAGCGGCATGGTTCCTGGCTGGGCCCGGCCGGGCGGCGCGGTTCCTGGCCAGGGCGGCGCGGTTCCTGGCCGGGTCCAGCCGGGCGGCGCGGTTCCTGGCCGGGTCCAGCCGGGCGGCGCGGTTCCTGGCTGGGTCTGGCCGGGCGGCGCGGTTCCTGCCTGGGCGGCGCGGTTCCTGCCCGGGTCCGGGCGGCACGGTTCTTGGCCGAGCGGCACGGTTCCTGGCTGAGCGGCATGGTTCCTGGCTGAGCGGCATGGTTCCTGGCTGGGCCCGGCCGGGCGGCGCGGTTCCTGGCTGGGTCTGGCCGGGCGGCGCGGTTCCTGGCCGGGCGGCGCGGTTCCTGGCCGAGCGGCGCGGTTCCTGGCCAGGGCGGCGCGGTTCCTGGCTGGGCCCGGCCGGGCGGCGCGGTTCCTGGCCAGGGCGGCGCGGTTCATGGCCGGGTCCAGCCGGGTGGCGTGGTTCCTGGCCGGGTCTGGCCGGGCGGCGCGGTTCCTGCCTGGGCGGCGCGGTTCCTGCCCGTGTCCGGCCGGGCAGCGCGGTGGGAGGAGAAGCCGGGGGGAAGCTTCCTGCAGGTGAGCTGGGGCAGGGTGGGGCGTGATGAGAACTCCAGGCACCGCCCGGCCCTGCTCCAGCCACTGCCCGGCCCCGGCCCCAACTCCGGCCGCACGGCGCGGCTCTGACCCTGGCCCCGACCCCGGCAGGGGTAAGAGGCCAGGGCCAGGGCCGAGACTGGGGCGGGGGAGGAGGGGTTGGATCGGGCAGAGGTTCTGGGGGGGCACACCGGGTAGGAGGACGGGGGGGTTGGGTAGGCGCCGCGTGGGAGTTCCTGGGGTCTGTTGGGATGGTGGTGGATGGAGTCGGGGCAGTCAGGGGACAGGGAGCGGGGCAAGTTTGGCAGGGGGAGGGGTCCTGGGGGGGAGTTAGGGTTGGGGGTCTTGGGAAGGAGTGGTCAGGGGACAAGGAGCAGGGCAGGGGGGGTTATGGGTTGTGGTTTCTGAGGGGGGGCAGGACGTGGGTGGGGGGTGTACTCACTGGGCGGTTCCCTACCGGGTCTTCGGTGGTGGGTCCTTCAGCTGTCGGAGCCGTGCCGTCGAAGACCCAGTAGGGAACCGGTTCCTAAGATTTTGGCAGTTCATCACTGGGGAGAACCACCGGGAAATGTGCTCCTGGCCCAGCTGATTTGGAAGGTTAAACGGGATAGTGGACAACACAGCAAGGTGGGGCTAGGTCCCTGAGAGAACAAAGGGGGTGGGGTGATAGCAGAGACGAGAACTAGAGATGGGGGAGGAGAAGGGGTCTCGAGGGAGGGAACAGCTGGAGAGAACCAAGGAGCGCAGGGGACAAGTCTGCCCTGTGAATACTAGTGGTCACAGGTGTTCTGCAGAAAACCCACAGCCAGCTGGTCCTGTGGGGTGATGGTCGGCCCTCGGGACTCTGACTCTCACAGTCCCAGTTCAGAGCTTGGCAGGATCTGCTGGAGCTGCGTTGTATTGCTACGAAGCCCCAGAGGCCCTACTGCTCAGCATCCCAATTGTACAAAAGTCTCTCTTTTCCCTCCTGCTTGGTGACTAATGCCCACTCAAGGGAGCTCTTTGGTCCAGATGGCCCCATGCTATTGAACCTGAGAATCCAGCTAGAGATGCCTTCCCTCCTTTGGGCTGACTTATCGCTGCATTCCTGGCTGCCTCAGCTGATGACCACAGGCTCTTCGGCACCCCGGCCCCTAAGCCAGGGCAGGTGGAGGGTTTGGAGCTCCCCATAGTAGGTGGGGCTCCCTAGGTGGCTTTTACCATGGCCCGGCTTCAGCGTCTGTCCTGGCTTGGGGGCAGGGCCTCCAGGGGAAGAGGAGAGTTGGGGCCATGGAGAAGGGCAGGGCCTCGGGGCTCCCCCACTTCTACCGAGGTCCCGGTGCTTTTGCTCAGGAGCAGAGGCTGCATCATTGTTTAAATCTAAACCAACCCCAGATGGGGATGGAGACATTCCCCGGGGATCTCAGTCCGAACCTGCAGCCCTCAGCTGTTGCTGCTGGAGGGCGTGAAGCCCTTTCACTCGTATTGCCTAGTGTCCCCAGCTCTGAGGCCTTTCTCTCTCCTCGTCCTGAGGGACCTTCCACTCCATTCCCAACCCACCTCCTAATTATCCAGGGGCTCTTCTCCCAGAAGAGGATCACTCGGGGGCTGGATCCCTCTTTGCCTTTTCTCTGTGTCTAGCACAGTTTGAGGTGCCCATGGGTGGGGTGTTTGATCACAATGACCCTACGTGGAGCTGCCATTCAGCTTCCCTCATTTGGTCTCATCTTTCACTGAATCCAACATTTTTTCAATCCCTCATCACCATCCTCCCAAGCACATTTCAATTGCCTCCATATCCCTTAACCAGGCAGTGTCCCTGAAGTGTGGGCTGTCTTCATAGGTCCTTTCTCAATCTTTCTCACGCTCTTTCTCACAGAGTCTCCTGTGTCTCTGCTTTCTAAGCACAGACTAACTCTGGCTGTTCAGAGGAGGGGAGGACCATGCCTATGTGTGGCCAGCAGACAGCGACAAAGACCCCTAGCCAGCCTGCTCCCTGCTATGCCAAACACCCACTGAAGGCCACCCACAGACCAGCATGCGGGGCGGCTGCTGATGCTCTGTGGCCAACATCAGAAGATGGTAGGAAAGCAGGGCCAGCCCCCCTGGTGGGGCCTCTTACCGTTCCCACTCACGGTGCTCACTTTGGCAGTGGGACAGGAGATTTTACCCCAAGAGGCTTTTCCCCAACTGGTGAGAAGCAGAGAAACACCCAGGCTCCCAAGGTGCTATGTAGCAACCCCCTCAAGCACAGGGACAGGCGCACACTTGGAAGAGGGAAACTGCTCCACACGCTAGCCTGGGCAGCCGCCCATTTTCTTTGGCAAGTCAGGAAGGGCAAAGGCGAGACTGGAAGCACCTGGGGCTCATGCCCCAGCCTTTGTGACACCCAAACCCCAACTCCTTCCGGGGGCTCTAGCTGAAGCCAGAGTATTGGCCGGAGCCGCCAAGAAGAGGTTCCAGCCCTGAAGGGAGCAGGACGTTCAGCACAAAGTAAAACTGCACAAACACAACGGGACTCAAACCCTCAATCGACTGATCCGAAGTCAGACGCCTTATCCGTTAGGCCACGTGGTCACACAATAAAAAAAAACCTCTCCAAGTACTTCTTTACAGAAGACGGACACTGTGTTTCCAAGACTCGGGTCATCTACTGAGGGGGGCCGAGACTCTCTGGGCACAGAAGTCGAGTTCCCAGGCAGGGAGGCTCAGGCATGGGGGATTGAGGTGCAGCGGATGGACCGGCTGTCTAGGTACAGAGATTTAGTTGCACTGAGGCACAGGAGGGAGGAGGAATCCCGCTGATGGTCAGTGGCTGCGCAGAAAAAAGGGTGTTGATTCCCCCATCCTAAATGGGCTGGTTGGCTTGACCCTTCTCCCCTCTGCAGAGCGTGGTGGCGACTGCAGCTCACCCCTTGTGGGGCAGGAGGGCAGAGGTGCAGGGCGCTGGGCTCCGATGCACCTGGAAGGCAGCTCCAGTGCGGTGGGGCAGGGCAGGGCCTGTGGTTTACGTTCTGCGTTGCCTGGTGCTGGGCCATTGCACAATCCCCAGCCACACCGCACAGCGCGCCCCGAGAGATGGTGGGGGCCAAGCAGATGATCCAGCACAAGGGGAAGAGGATGTGTGATTGGGGGGAGGAAAGGCCTTGGGCTGCACTGGGGGAGCACAGAGCAGGGGTGACACCCCAGAAACCTGCAGCAAAGGGATGGACAGGTGGGCTGGGTGGATAGAAGAGACAGTGAGCCTAAAAGGGGAGTGGAGTCTAGTGGTCAGAGCAGGGAGGGGGCTGAGTGCCAGGACCTCTGTGTTCTATCCCTGGCTTTGGAAGCAGAGGGGGGTCTAGAGGTCATAGCACGGGGACTGGGAGCCAGGACTCCTGAGTTCCATAGTGGCGGCTGTTTTTTCCTGTGTCTCCCTCCCTACAGATCCCAGCCCAGCTCCCTAGCAGAATCTGACTGGGGGAGGGGGTTGCCCTGCCACTCCAGACTCGTGATTCGAACCCCTCTCACCATAGGCTCTGACATCACAGAATCTCCCCCCCCTCAAGTCAGAAAGTAGGAGCCCCTCCCCGTATGCAGAGGAAGCTAGTGAGTTTCTTGGGGGTCTTTGGCGGAGGTGACAGCACCCACCAGACACCCACTAATGGTTGCAAGGAGACCCCCCTGCACCCTCCTGCACAGCCCCCTGCTACGAGGGACTGGGGGCGCCCAGCCAGGGTCAGGAGGTGAGATGGGGTTGCAGTGGCAGGAAGGGGGCAGAGCTGGGGGTGGTGCCAGGTCTGGTGCTGGCTACATGGGGAAAAACCACACTGCTCCCCCACAACACACACACACACACCCTCCTGGTGTTGGGAGGGGAACAGGAGAAAGGACAAAAGAAGCAAGAGACAAAGAGAAAGGAGGGAGGGAAGAATGGAGGAAAAGGTGAAACAAAAAGGGCAAACCCTAATGACCCCAGTGATTCTAAGTGACAAAATCCCAGGTGCAGAATAAAATTCTGCCTCCTTAAGCTCGTGTTTTCCATGCCTAGAATTCAACTGTCACCAGATGGCTCAGACTGAACAGGTTTCAAACCTCGAGGAGGCTCTTACCTTCTAAACAGGGACGGCTGTTTTCTAGTGAAATCAGGAAAAGGGGAGGAGAAAACTCGAAAGAGGTTCCTCCTGGCGCTCACGTACATGAACCCAAATACTCT
This sequence comes from Mauremys mutica, assembly GCF_020497125.1. Classification (NCBI taxonomy): domain Eukaryota; kingdom Metazoa; phylum Chordata; order Testudines; family Geoemydidae; genus Mauremys; species Mauremys mutica. The sequence goes on from NW_025423294.1 coordinate 92,485, forward strand.
CTCAGTCCTCAAAGAGAGACCTCGAGAAGGAGACTTGCTGAAGCAAAGCCACAGGGGTCTCTGAGGTTTCCCTGACCCCTCGCCCCTGTCCTGCCTGGCTGATGTCATCATCTCTCTGTGAGGTCACCACCTCCCCACCACCTTTGACCAATAGTCTGAGGTCCTTCAAAAGGCCTTTGTGATGTCACTGCCACACCCCTCCCTTGCTGTGCTAATGTCCTGCCCCTGGCCAGGCACTTTGGAGGTTTGAGCTACTCCCTGTGGATCACCCCACTCAAGGAGCGTTCGTTCTAGGAAGCAAGCCGGCTAGACAGGAAAACATCAGACGCTGCTCCCAATGCTACACTCAATTTTTCAGAAATTAGTCAACTTTATGACCAGAAGAGACCATTAGAGCATCTAATCTGTCCCCCTGCATATCACAGGCCTCCTGTATGACACAAGAGCTACTTTTGGGGCAAACACATTCCAGAAAGGCAGCTAGTCTTCATTAAATGACATCAGGAGATGGAGAATCCACCACTTTCCTTGGTAGCTTGATCCTGTGGTGAATCATCCTCGCTGTTGAGTATTTGTGCCTTAGTTTTAATATGAATTTGTCTCTTTTCACCTTCCAGCTATTGGGTCTTGTTAGGCCTTTCTCTGCTGGATTAAAGAGCCCTTTAATACCCAATCTTTTCTCTCCATTAAGGCCCTTCAACACTTCAATGAAGTCACCTTTCAATCTTCTTTTCATAAGTGAAACAGGTTGAGCTCCTTCAATAGCTCACTAGAAGGCATTTTTCTCCAGCCCTCGGAACATTTATTGGCTCTTTGGTCATCAGACTCCTGAACTGCAGCTGGATGTGGCTCTTGTTCTTCTGCACAGCACAGCTCCTGGAGAAGAGGGATCTGCAAATGTACATTCCTATGATACCTTTGTTTAATTGATGAAAACATAAACTAGACACTTAGAGGACTGGAACTGATTTCAGCCAATGGACAGCTTTGCTAGCTTTTTATGCATTTGGACAGTGAAATGTTGAGTATTTACATTCATATCAAGCACCCCCGTATAGTGGAGCTCCTGAACATAATGGAGAATGGAAATGAAAATGTTTTCCTTTTTAAAAAAAAAAGAAAGAAGGTTATAAGAGAACACTGGGGCTTGAATCAAGGATCACTGGATCTGCAATCAAGCACACTACCACTAAGCTATACCCTCATGACAATGGACTCATGACCTCCAGGACTTTGAAGGACAGACCCTGCTTCATCGAGCTCCTTTGCCATTCCCAGACCACAGGTGGTTTTAAAAATGGGGTTTGATTAAACTTCTTAAATGTGGCAAACACCACAGCTTGCACACCCACCGATATAGCTTCTCCCACTGACATAGCTGCCACCTCTTGGGGAAGTGGATTAACTGCACCCACAGGAAAACTCTCTCCCTTTAGCATAGAGCAGTGGTTCTCAAACTGTGAGTCAGGACCCCAAAGTGGGTCATAACCCTGTTTTAATGGGGTCACCAGGGCTGGCATTAGACTTGTTGGTGCCTGGGGCTGAAGCCAAAAGTCTGAACCCCACCACCCAGGGCTGAATCCCTCAAGCTCTGGTTTTGCCCTCCCTCAACTGGATAAGAGGGCACAGTGTGAAATGTTTGGGGACCACTGTTTTAGGATGACGTTCTTATTCACTTCTATGAAGTCCAATAAAAGCTATTCCTCACCTACCTACTCCTCCATCAGGACCAACGAGGTATGTTCTGCTGCCCTTCACTCATGCAGGAAGGATAATAACATTTCATTCCACTCAATCCTAAAGTGATTTGCAACCCGCCACCAGCCAAAACTGGTCATTTTGGGAAAGTGGCCCCATCATGCTGCATAGCTAGGCAGAGTAGGTGTGTCTGTGCAAACACGGTCTGTTCCTGAAGTCTTTCCCAGCTCCTCACTAGATGTGAGGGGGGAGCTCATTCAGCCCCTGCTTCCGCTTAGTATTTTAAAATGCCTTATTGTCCCTAGCTCTGCTGACCTTAGATTTCTCCTCCTGTCTTCTTTTTGCCAGTTCAGCTGAGGTGGCCGAGTGGTTAAGGTGATAGACTGCTAATCCATTGTGCTCTGCATGCATGGGTTCAATTCTCATTGGATGTGTTTAGTTTTCACCCCTCCTTTGTAGACAACCATCTCCCCCTTTGGTACAATGACAGATCAAACAATGTTGCTTCTTGCAAACAAAAACCTTCTCAGAAACTCAGAACTCCCTTGCTTTAAATAAAATGTCTAAATCCCAGATTTCTAAAAATAAAAAAAAAATTCTCTAGTGCTGTATTTCTTAGTTTTTATCTCAAAAGGGAACATCCTCATCTTCTCCCCCAAACACCCTGGGACCTGCCCAAATTATTAAAATACCCTCAACCTGAGCAAGGCCAGAACAGTGAAGCAGAGCTAGTGTCTAGACCAAGCTGTTCTGAAGGAGGCAACTCAAATATTTTCTCCCTCCTTCCCTTGGCAAGGTCTGACTGAGAAAACAAAATTCCTCAAACTACGATGTGAGTCAAGCAGTGTCCATTGTCGCTGTGCTATCTCGGAGAATCCTGCATTGTACACGGTTCCTGGGCTAGTCCTTGGAAGGTGGATCCCTTCAATGGGCCAGCAGCGAGTCTGTTAATGCCGCCCCCGTGTGGCCAAAGATTAGAACTGACCAGCAGAGTTTACAGCTGGAGCCTGGGACGCTCCTGAACGAACTGGGCCCAAAGCCTCTCGCGTGTGACCCTCGCTGTGCAGCAGGAGGCGGAGGGAAGCTGATTGTCAGGGCTCAGGGCAGCTCCCTGCCATGCTGAACTGGTGTCTGTGCTAAGTTCGGCATCAATCAGGTGATTCTGGGAAGTTCTGGGTCCCTGGGCTCCCAAAGGGGGGGTGAAGCAGGTCACCCCTGGAGCAGGTTAAAGCTGCAGGGTGACAGTGGGGTTGCTGCCCCTGTGAACAGCTGCTGTAGCACCACCTGGGCAGGACAGGGAGAGCCAGTTATACCACCCCCCAGCCTGTGTCGGGGGATGGGAGCACTCACACCCTGGGGACCCTGAGCTGGGACGGAGGGAGGCCCCCGTGCACCAGGGCTGCTGTAAGGGCAAACAGGGTCACCCACCCACCAGAGATCTTCTAGGGGGGGAGAGTGGCACCCAGACACCCAGGATCTTGTAGCGGGGGACAAGGGCATCCACACTCCGGGATCCTCTGCAGAGGGACGGACACCCACACACCCAGGATTCTGTATGGGGGGCAGAGGTACCCGGACACCTGGGTTCCTGGACCGGGGATGGGGGGCACTGAAACATCTGGGATCTTACATGAGAAAAACAGAGGAGCCTGCAATCCGACATGAGAAGGGGATGGGGAAGCAGGAGCATTTCCCAGTTCCAGGCTGTCCCCGTCTGGCCAAGGCACAGAGCTCACAAGCAGAGTTTAAAGCTCCAGCTGCCAAGCAATAAAAGCAGCCGGGCTCCATGGCTGGTGCCTGTGCTCCCAGCTCCTGGGGAAGCTGAGGCCAGTGGATCGCTTGAGCTCAGGACTTCTGGGCTGCAGCGGGCTGTGCTGACCGGGTGTCCCCACTAAGTTCAGCATCAATATGGTGATCCCAGGGAAGCTTGGGGTCCCCAGGTTGCCTAAGAAAGGGTGAACGGGCCCAGGTCGGAAACAGAGCAGGTCAAAACTCCCGTGCTGATCAGTAGTGGGGTCGCACCTGTGAATAGCCCCTGCAGTGTAGCCTGGGCAAAGCAGTGAGACATTGTCTCTTTTTATACTGACACCCCCCGCAGAGCCTGGAGGGGGGATGGGAGCACCCACACGCTGGGGATTCTGAATTGTGGGGGAGGGACGCACCCAAGCAACACAGATCTTGAAAAGGGGAACAGAGACACTCACAGATCCCGGCTGGGGGCAGGCAGGGGAAACCACACACGGGAGCTAGTTCATGGGGTGGGGGACAGAGGCACCCACCAGAGATCCTGGATGGGAGCACCCACATGATGGGATCTTGAACTGGGAGCAGGGAAGCACCATGTACCAGAGGTTCTGAAGGGGGAACAGGGACACCCACACACCAGGTGTCTTGCAGCAAGAGCTGCGGTCTTGATTTACACAGGGCAGTGATGGGGAATTAACCACGTCCCTTGCGGAGCTTGTTCCACTAGATGATTAGCCTCATCATCCAGCTAGGAGAGGGAGTGCTGGGGGCTCTGCAGTTTTTGCAGTGGGGCTGTCTCAGGTGTCACAGGTGGCTTTGTTGGGGGGTTGGGGAAGTAGGGACTACAGGATGTGAGGCTGGCTGAAATGAAACTGCACAAAAAACCTTCTCCTTTGCTCCAGCTATGGCCCTACTTTGGCTTCTCCCCCTTTCATAAATATCTCCATATCTACCCCTGCTCTCAGACACCCCCTCTCTCCCATGGGTGTTTAACAGTTTCTTCCTTTTTTCATGGGAGAGAAAAAAAAACAAACCTATTAATTTGAGCTACTGACACAGTTCACAGCATGAAATACACAATTTTGTGTTCAATGAGTTGTGTTGGTTTACATAACATGAAAAATATGTTTTGGGATGAAAACCTCACTGCATTGAACAACCCACTTGATATAGTCAATGTACTACAGAATATTTAAAGAAGTTAAGAAAGATGTGGTTATAAATTAACATGTTGTGCCATTTACACACGCACAAGAAACAGAAGTAACTGAATTATTTGAGCTTCTAAAATTTCCACTTTCTCACAGTATTTTAGTTCTCAATATTGTTTTAATTTGCTTACTTTTTTGGAACTAGAAATGAGGAAAGAGCACACTGAAATCAGTGGAATTACCGCAGTGAGGGATTAGTCTCATTATTTGCCACTAACAAAACCTTTGTTAACAGAGAGTTAACTTTGACTGTGAATATCTCTTTCCTTCCAGAACATCGAGTTCAGTAAAACTCAAACTCCGGAAAAACACGGAATACAGAGTGAGGATACATGCCCAGATAACCTTAACTCTGCCCTCTAGAAGAGAATCCCTGATAGCATATGAGAACAAGGACAGGTTTGGGGACAAATTACATCTACTTCCCAAGAGTTTGTTTCTTCTGTAGTTAATTGATCCTGGCCCCATCCATTGATCCTGGCCTGGTGTCTGGCTGTGGAATTTACTATTTTTATCCCAGTATATTTAAAGATGAAACTGCTTTACAAAAGCTCCTTTATTCTAGGTTATACAAACAGGTCACTTCCCCAGCTATTTCAAGGAGATGGAATTTTCCTGACCCACAGGGAACTTAAACTAACATGCTCAAGATCACACATTCCTTAGGAGAAAACGAAGGGGAAAAAAAACAAAACCCACCAAACCGTTGCTGATTCTACCCAAATGATCAATGAGACCAGAAAGGGAAACTGTGCAATTAAGTGGCTGGGACTACACTGACTCTGCAGTTACTTGGATGCAGACACACCCAGCTCTATGGTTGGTAAACGTACAGAGACTCTGCTGCTGCTCATGAACTAGCAGTACATGACCTCTAAACAGCTGCCATTTGAATGCATCTGAAAGTCACAAGGAACAACGATCTGTGTTAAAGGAAGGTTGCCATTTATTAGAGCCCCAATTGAGGCCGTGTGCACAAAGAGAGGCTTGAATGTGTAACAGGGAGTTTGGTAAATCTTGGTTATTTTAGTTTTGTAACAGGCTCCTGTCCACCTCCAGTAGAGTTTTCTGTCCCAATGGCAACTTACTTACCAAATGTAATACAGACTAGTCCATGCCTCCCAAGTGGATGTGGTTCTTGTTCTTCTGCACATTGTAGCCCATGGAGGCCAAGGACCTGCAAATGTGTCTTCATGTGCCTTTGTTTAATTGATGAAAAGAAACCTAGACACTTAGAGGATCGGAACTGATTTCAGCTGGGGGACATGTTTGCTAGGTTTTTATGCATTTGCACAGGAAAACATTGAGTGGGTCCATTCATTTCAAGGATCCCTATTTAGTGGAGCTCCTGAAAATAGAATTATTTTTACTAAAGGAACAAGTTTGTGAGGGGGCACTTGGATTTGAACTAAGGACCACTTGATCTGCAATCAAACACTCTACCACTGAGTTATACCCCCATGACATTTGCATTGGCAAGTCAGTGATCTTAAGGATTTTGAAGGACGGGCTCTGCCTCAGAGAGCTGCTTTTCTATTCCCAGGCCACAGGGGTTTTAAAAATGGGGTTTGATTAAACTTTATATACACATGTAGACACCACAGCTTGCACACCCACCAACATAGCTTCCCCCAGTGACATAGCTACCACCTCTCGGGGAGATGGGTTAACTGCACGGACAGGACAGCTCTCTCCCCTCCGCTTAGAGCAGCTTCATTATTTATGAATAGGTGGGAAATAACCTCCTGACTGGACAGCAACCAATGTATCAGATATTGCTGTGTCTGCATTCAATATGGGTAACTGGTCATATTGGGCTGGATTAGTAGGAGCGTTGCCAGCAGATTGAGGGAAGTGATTATTCCCCTCTAGTCAGCACTGGTGAGGCCACATCTGGAGCACTGCATCCAGTTTTCCCCCCGCCCACCACTACAGAAACAAATCGGAGAGAGTCTAGGGGAGGGCAACAAAAATGATTAGGGGGCAGGGGACTTACGAGGAGAGGCTGAGGGCAGGGCCGCCCAGAGGGGGAGCAGGTGGGGCAATTTGCCCCAGGCCCTGCAGGGCCCCCAGGAGAATACAGGATTCTATTGTATTGCAAATTTTTTTTTATGGAAGAAGCACCCGAAATTGTTTTGCCCCAGGCCCCCTGAATCCTGTGGGTGGCCCCTGCCCAGACCGTGGTGCTGTCCCCCCCCCTCCACCCCCTTCCCTCGTTCTCCTCCCTCAGAGGCCCCCCCTGTGCTCCACCCTCACTCCCATCTGGCCACTTCCCACCCCTGCTCTTTGGCTGAGGCCTGCTGGTTGCTCGCTCCTCTCCTCCCGCAAGGCCTCCTCACGCCTCTCCACCCCCTACCCCAAGGCCTGCCTGCTGCCCACCCCTCTCTGCCCCCTCCCCTGAGACCAGCCCTGCTCACCACCCACACCTCTCTGCCCCCTCCCCTGACACCCCCTTCCCATCACCCACCCCTCTCTGAGCCCTCCCCTGAGACTCCCTGCCCATCGCCCCCACCTCTCTGCCCCCTCCCCTGAGACCTGCACATGGCCCACCCCTCTCTGCCCCCTCCCCTGACACCCTCTTCCCATCACCCACACCTCTCTGCCCCCTCCCCTGAGACCAGCCCTGCTCACCACCCACACCTCTCTGAGCCCTCCCCTGACCTGACCTGCCAACTGCCCCGACCTCTCTGCCCCTTCCCTGAGACCCACCCTGCCCACCTCTTTCTTTGGTCATCTGTTGTTATTCCTTGAAACATCAAGGATGGAATAAAAAGCTGAGTTTACTCCAGGGTGAGGAAAGAAAGGAGCCACCAACCCCCTGGCCAAGATCAGTGCCCCAGAGAAAACCTGCCCCCTGCTATCGCAATCACTGATGTACTGGGGATGTGATAGGAAAGGGACTGTCTGAATGATCAAGGCAGGAAATGGACAACAATCTACAGCAACGTCATTAGCCACAAATGCACTCGCCTCGTGCTCCAGCCAGAAGGGAAAGGACCAGGAATTCTTGCTGTTCAGCCATGGACACACTTACACAAGGGCACAGCAGTGTGTGTGTTGTGGAAGCTGGTTTGAGGAAACAACTGGAATTGATCACTCAGTGAGAACAGAACTAGAGTGTAGTGAGAATCACAGCTCCAACAAGTAGTTGTGGCTGAGTGGTTAAGGTGCTGGACTAAAAATCTTTTGCGGGGGGTGTCTCCCAGTGCAGGTTCAAATCCTGCTTACTACAGAGGAACTCATGGTTCTTTACTTTCAAGGGAGCTTGGTCTTGTCTCCCTCATAAGCTGTGTCTACCTGAAAGAGTAACCTGGCTTTAGTTACAGTGTTTTAATTGAACAGCTGTTGCATGTCCACCCTGTGTCACCAGAGCACATCCATGCTAGCATCTCTTGGATTGCCACAGAGAGCAGTGCACTGTGGGTAGCCAGTGATGAGCTGCCAAAATCATAACAACTGGTTCCCTCCTCACCCCAGGAGGGATCATGCCCCCCCCGGACTCCTGCCCCAACCAACCCCCTGTGTTCCTTGATCCCCCACCCCCACCCCAGGGACCCCTGCCCCATCCACCCCCCTTCCCTGTACCCTGAGTACCCTCCGCCGCCCCATCCAACCCCTCCTCTCATTCCTGATGGCCCCCCAGGACCCCTGCCCCATCTAACCACCCCTTCTCTCTGTCCCCTGACAGCCCCTGGAATCCTTGCCCCTGACTGCCTCCCACCGCCCCATCCAATCTCTGATCCTTTATGACTGCCCCACCACGACCCTTGCCCCTATTCAATCCTCCTGTTCCCTGCCCTCTGACCCCCCACCCCCAAACTCCCCTACCCTCTTTCCAACACCCCCTCCCTGTCCCCTTACCGCGCAGGCTGGCAAAACAGCAGGGGCGGCTGGAGCCATGGGGCCAGGCCGGGCCGGAGCTGGGGGGCTGTGTCCAGAGCCGGGCATCCGGGTAGGTGGGGGCACGGCAGGGCCGGGGGGGGGAGGTTGGGGACACAGGGCCGGGGAGGGTCAGGGACGCGGGTCCGGGGCCGGGTGGCCGGGGAGGGTCGGGAACGCGGGGCCAGGGAGGGTCGCGGGCGGGAATGCGGGGCTGGGGGGGGGGCCACGGCTGGGGCCGGGGAGGGTCGGGAACGCGGGGCTGGGCCGGGTCGCGGCCGGGAACACGGGGGGCAGGGAAGCGGGGCTGGGGAGGGTCGCGGCCGGGCAGGCGGGGGGCCGTGGCCGGGTGGCCAGGGAGGGTCGGGGCTGGGTGGCCGGGGGGTGCCGCGGCCAGGGCCGGTGCAGGACGTGGGGCCGGGGAGGGTCGCGGCCGGTGGCCGGGGAGGGCCAGGAACGCGGGAGGGGGGGATGCGGGGCCAGGGGGGGTACCGCGGCCGGGGCCGGGGAGGGTTGGGGACGCGAGGCCGGGGTGGGGCTGCGGCCGAATGGCTGGGGAGGGCCGGGGCCGGGAACGCGGGGCCGGGGAGGGTCGTGGCCGGGAATGCGGGGAGGGGGGGATGCGAGGCCGGGCAGGGTCGCGGCCGGGAGGGGGCGGGAGGGGCGCTGCCGGGGCCGGGTTGCCGGGGAGGGTCGGGGACGCAGGGCCGGGCAGGTTCGCGTCCGGGAATGAGCAGCCGGGGACACGCGGGGGGGGACGCAGGGCCGGGGGGGGCCACGGCCGGGGCCGGGTGGCTGGGGACGCGGAGCTGGGGAGGGTCGGAGCCGGGCCGCGGCTGGAGACCGGCCGGGGCACATGGCCCCTCCTAGTTTCCTACCTCAGCGTCGTCTTCCTGGGCCGGGGAAGCCTGCTTGCTTCTCAGCCCTCCCAGGCTTCCCGCGCGAACAGCTGATTTGCGGGAAGCAGGGAGGGAGGAGAAGCAAGGAGGAGCATTCATGGCAGGAGGTGGAGGCAGAGCTGAGGTGAGCTGGGGCTGGGCAGCAGGGAGCGCTTGTTAAATTTAAATACCCTTTTAGAACCAGTTTGTCCCACGGGGAACAACTGGTTCTAAAAGGGCTTCTAAATTTAGCAACCGGTTCGCGCGAACCGGTGTGAACCGGGTGCAGCTCACCAATGTGGGTAGCTATTCCACTGTGCAACTGGCTGCAGGGTGCTTTGGGAAGGGTTTGCAATGCCTCATGGGCTGGTACAGCATCACATGATGCAGGTTTCTCTATCCCATTGTTCCATTGCCAGCTGCTTTTCAACTGCAATGTGCGTGGTGGGGTAGAGAGCATGTGTGTGTGTGGGGAAGAGACAGTGTGTGCGTTGCGGAAGAGTGAGTGTGTCACACACTGTCTCTAAGTTCAGACAGCTGCTGGGAAGCAACCAGTCCTGAGGCAGGGGACAGCCCTGACATCAGCCCCCCTTTTCTCACTGGCTCAGCTCAGCACAGCACTCTCTGTCACACACACACACACACACACACACACACACACACACACACACACACACACACACACACTGCTGCCTGCTTAGCTCTGTGTCAGGGGTGCTGGAACAGGGGGCTTAGAGGGCCATGGCCCCACCACTCTTTACTGGCTGTTAGGACAAATGATGGGGGGGGGAAGGGTGCAGTCTTGGGGAAGAGGCGTTCTGTGGGTGTGGCCTTGGGGGGAGAGGTGGTGTGAGTGGGGGTCCTTAGGGAAGGTGTCATGGGGGTGCCACAGTTCGGACAACGGTGCCCCTCCCCCACTGTAAGGAAGCTTCTGCCACCCTGCTCTGTGTTGGCAGAGTGGGAGAGAGCAGCATCCACGGCAGTGATTTGCTCCCCGGGGCTCCGGAGGCGATTTAAAGGGCCCGGGGCTCAGGCCGTTCCAGGGAGCCCTGAGCCCTTTAAATCACCAGCCTGGGGAAGCCGGGCTGGGCTGGCACAGCGTACCGGCTCTTGCCGGTACCCCATACCGGAACATACCGGCTTACTTTCACCTCCGGAAGGTCCTCACGTGGATCAATAACTGGTTAAAAGATAGGAAACAAAGGGTAGGACTAAATGGCCAGTTTTCAGGATGGAAGCACGTAACTAGTGGTGTCTGTACTGGGACCAGTATTAGTCAACATAGTCATAAATGATCTGCTAAACAGTGAGCTGACAAAATTTGCAAATGATCCAAAACTACCAGCTTGCTTCCTAGAACGAACGCTCCTTGAGTGGGGTGATCCACAGGGAGTAGCTCAAACCTCCTAAACATTAGCACAGCAAGGGAGGGGTGTGGCAGTGACATCACAAAGGCCTTTTGCAGGACCTCAGACTATTGGTCAAAGGTGGTGGGGAGGTGGTGACCTCACAGAGAGATGCTGACATCAGCCAGGCAGGACAGGAGTGAGGGGCCAGGGAAACCTCAGAGACCCCTGTGGCTTTGCTTCAGCAAGTCTCCTTCTCGAGGTCTCTCTTAGAGGACTGAGAGTATTCGGGTTCACGGACGTGAGCACCAGGAGGAACCTCTTTTGAGTTTTCTCCTTCCCTTTTAGTGATTTTACTAGAAAATAGCCGTCCCTGTTTAGAAGGTAAGAGCCTCCTCGAGGTTTGAAACCTGTTCAGTCTGATCCATCAGGTGACAGTTGAATTCTAAGCATGGAAAACATGAGCTTAAGGAGGCAGAATTTTATTTCACACTTGGGATTTTGTCCCATAGAATCACTGGGGACATTAGGGTTTGTCCTTTTTGTTTCACCTTTTCCTCCATCCTTCCCTTCCCTCCTTTCTCTTCATCTCTTGCTACTTTATTCCTTACACCTGTTCCCCTCCCAACAGCAGGAGCGGTGTGTGTGTGTGTGTTGCAGGGGAGTGCTCTGCAGCTCCCACTGTGGGAGGTCCACCCAAAAATGTGGGGCTGAAATAGTGCTTGGGCAGTGATCCCCACCAGTGACCTGGGCCATCCTTTGGGCTCTCTGGTGAGAACCCTCAGCCTCCCTTCCTCAGTCTCTACCCTGATTGGCTGAGCAGGGGGTTATTGACAGGGAGGAGACTCAGGTCCTTGTTGTTCTCTTTTAAGACCAAGTAAATAAGTCATAACCAGTTCTATGTTTGATGAATTTTGCTGCTTCTCTGCATTAATGGTCTCTGAGCAGTTCATGATTCTCTCTAACCTTGCAGTTCTCCTCAAATACTTGCTGAATAATTACTGTGCATTGTTGTTGGTCTGGAACTCATGTGAGAGCACTTTATTCAGGTCATTCAATGTTTGAAATTCAAGATCTGATGGTTAGTTTGAAAATCAGGGTTCTTGGGTCCTACTCCCAACTCTGCCACTGGCTGGCTGTGTGACCTAAGACAAGTCAATTCTCAGCCTTAGCTTCTCCCTCTTTCAAGTAGCGATAATAATGATCTGCTCCTACCTACCTCACAGTGGGTGGAGGACGGGGATCCATTGGAGAGTGTCACTAGGAGTAATGCATAATATGAGGTGTCCTATCATGTTTACTCCGATCAGATTATGACATAATAGAATAGCTGAAATAGTCTATTTTATTTGTATTTTTTATTTTGAAATTGTTATGAGCAGCAACTACTTAGCTCAGACTGAAGCATCTCATATAATGTTTGTGATCTAAGTGTCTCCTCTTTGTGTGTGACGAGACAATTTAACACACTGTGACAAACAGAAGATGCTTTTGTTTGGCAACAAAATATTTTTGCAAAGAACTTTCATCCCACTTGTTTTGATTTCGAGAAACAAACTGGTTTAGTCTGAAGAGGATTTTTCCGACATTGAGCAGGCGCAGTGTGTCCCGTGACACCCGCCTGCTATACGGCGGCCCCTGCTGAGGGCGTCCTTGCTGCAGCTGCAGCTGGTTCTGCTGGTGCCCTGTGGTTGCCCTCGTTCATCCAGGAACAAGCCTCAGGTGAGCTGAAAAGAATCCTGTCCAGCCGAGTCTGGCAGCCACCATCATGTAGCCAGAAGTCCCCACACCTGTCGGGGAAACAAACCAGCCACCAGAAAGTGGTCCATTGTCTCACGCGGTGCCAGAGCCTGACACAGCGCCTGTGGGCAACCTTTGCTCTGCACACGCCGACCGGTTCCCATGAAAGATGTGTCACTGCACGTCTCGGTACTTAAAAGGTACCTGTGCCACTAGCAGATACTTTAAGGTTCCCGGCAGTGAGTTCTGGGGACAGTTGCTCACTTTCAGTGAATGTAACTGTACGTAACTGTATGTGCAGCTCTGTGCAGTCACATTTGATAGAAGTTTGGTAATTAAATTATACAAGAGGGTCAGGTAAAGTGGCTACTACCACCACTATGTTTTGTCCCAAGAAGCCTTTACAGCCATTCTGAGGGGAAATGGGCCCTTTCCCCACAGAAATGGTCTATAGGGGACGGCTACAGGCAGCAGGCGGGGAGATAATCTCATCAAAATGATTTGACTCCTGGGTAATGTAAGCAAAATCACTAAAGGAATGTCCGGGGTTTCTATTGGCACTTAACTTGCCTGCCCCTGGCTGGCTCTGGTTGTACAAGATGGACGTGTAATCGGGGGTCAGTTGTGTAAAAAAGAGTAATCGCAGTGTAAGGGATGTTAGGCAAAAGAGAACTTTGTGTGTGATGATGTAAGGTTTTAAGGACCTAAACTGACACTCGTGGTTTGTAAAACTCTTGTTTTGTAGGTTTAAGATGAATTGGTTTGGTTCTGCTTTGCTGGGTTTTTTTAATAATGCCACTGAAAATCCATTTGAATCATTCAAAGTGGCAAAACTGCCAGACACCTTTTGCCAGACACAGGTAACTAGTGTTGTTTGGGTTTGGTATTTAGCATGTAACTCTTAAGGTACCTCACTACTCTATAAAATTCAAGACCAAAGTTATGGCTGTAGTAAGGGGCAGCCAGAACCAGAAGGATGGAGAAAGAAACATTGGTTGGACAGACGGACGGATGGACAAACCGAATAATTAAGCATTTGTTTTTAAAAAAAGGCTTAAAAACATTAAAAGGAAAAAAGGGGCAAAATGTTTTCCAGTTTACCAAAAAACCTCAGCCTAGCTCTGCCCTTGGGGTTTGGGGGTGACAATTGCGGGCTTTGCCTGGGGCGCCAGGTGCTGGCAGCTAGTCCAGGGCTGCCCCTGCCCAGAGGCCTTTATTCCTCCAGCCTGCGAGGACAGAGGGGGTGTCAGGAAGTTGCCCCTTCAATCCCACACACAAAAGGCCCTTCTGAGGAAAGGCAAAATCCTGAAGAGAAAAAGTAACATCAAGGAGGACTCCGGAGACAGAGATTTTGAAGACCTTGGGGAATAGTTAAGAGCTTGACCAAAGACTTGAACCCTGGACCATCAGATTAAAAGTCTGGCGCTTGGCCCACTGAGCTAGCCAGTCTCCTACAGAGAAAGTGAGCAAGTTCATGCAGAGGAGAAATTACTGAAGAAAAAGAGCCCAGCAAACACTAGAAGAAACCTGCTGGTCTCTCTCTCTCTCTTCCCAGCCCTGGCCCTGGCCTGCTCCTCCCGCCAGCGCCCTGAGGCATTTTGCCAGGACCATGCCCCAGTCAGCTCCACCCTCCCCAAACGCTGGCAGGCCCAGCTCAAGAACCTGGCCGCTCTTACAGCCGCCTCTTCTGCTCTGACCAAGAGGGAGGGGGATTGAGTCTCCCTCCCTCAGGCCTGTGCTTCAGCATTTCTGGGGAAAGACCAATGCCGCCAAAGTGAATTTGGGCCAGTAGGTCAACCAAGAGGGCGGCCTCCCATGCCTGGCTGCAGAACTCAGAGTAAAGCCAGCTCCCATCCTTCCCTATAGGGCTCCAGACAAGGCCAGCCTGCTGGATCCGGCGTCCCCTCTGGTGCGCAAGTCACAACAGCCAGCAGGAAAAAGACCGGCTCCCGCATCATTTGAAAGAGCAAGACAAAGCCTTGAAACTCCACCTATGTTTAGGTATGAAGCAACAGGTCCCAAATTTCCACTGAGATCTGAGCCCAGCTTGCACTAGTCAGTGTTCTGACAGCTGAACTGGCCTGCACAGCAGCTTAAAAGCCAGCTGCTAAAACTAGGACTCAAACACTGGACCCCCCAGTTAAAAGCCTCATGTTCTTCTCACCAGCAGCTTCCTCTTGCAGGACTCTCTTTCCTCCTCCATCAGCTATAATACTGATCTACCACATCTGTGGGGACTGTGCTGAGTCCCCACATCCCCCTACTTTGTCTTTGTTCCCTGCAGGCTGCAAAAATGTCAGGGGAGGCCACCCCCTCCCTTCACTCGGTGCTCCCACTCATATCGGCGAGCTGGAGCCTCATCTCCTGGAACTCAGCCAGCTGTCACTTGATCCAGTCGTACAGTGACATGCTGACTGGCTCCCCTCCCTGGATGCTCTTGTGGAAATCCCACAGGCGATGCTGCAGGACTTGGCACCATTGGTTTCTTTAATGTTGTGGTGTTTGCCTGATCACTGGAACAAAGCCACCAACTCCTCCCTCACTGACTCCCACCAATCCCCCTGGTTGCCATAGAACCCTCTGATGCTTTCCCATTCTGCCAACACTGACAGGCCTCACCCCCCTGCTCCTTTATCTTGCAAGCTCTGGATGTTCAGCTTCCAATATCCTCTGCCGTGGGTCAGGGAATTGCCCACATTGAGCACATGGTGAGAGCTGCGTGATCTGAACAGTCCATTGGCACCACCCTGCACTGGGCTGTCGACGTGCTCTCCTTCACGGAAATCCGGTCAGTGCGACTCCTGGCCTGTCCCTGCAGAAAGGTGTATCCCCTCTGCGGCTGCTGTGAGCTCGGGTCAGAGTAATAGGAGGTTACTGCCCACCCTCCACTGGTTCCATTACGGAGAAACACATCCTCTAAGCTGACCTCACTACAGACCTGCGTCAGGTAGTGCTCATTGTAAAAACGTTTCCTCTGACGGTAGAGAAAATGGGACCAGCGGTTCTCAGGCTGGCTGACACAATTAAAATCCGCCCCAACACCAAACACTGTGTGGTCCAGAGGAAGGAAGCCAGTTCCTACCATAGATCTTTCCTTTCACACCTTAACATTAAGTGCCTCCTCTTGGGCCCCTGAATCCCTGCCACATTCCAGGTGCCAGATGCCCCTTCTCCAGCACTGTCGTCACTCAGCTTTGCAGAGGAGCTTTCCTCCCAAGTCCCTGCCCCCTCTGGCACCATCTCCGAGGGCCGTCCTGCCTCACTCTGTTCCCGCCATTTTGGGTCAACGAATAAGTCATGTGGGAAAGACAGCTCCCATCTCTTGTGCTGTACAATACAGCACCATGGTGCTTAACAGCACAGGTCAGGTGGACAAACTAGGGGAAGAAGCCCATGCTCTCTTTTGTCCTGCTGGGGAGCTCAAAATCAGGTACTTGCCTCAGATAAAGGTGCTGCTGCCTTCCTAGAAAACAAGCCACCCCTGCACAAAAAAGGGATGAAAGGGCCTGCCAAAGCCTGGGATTGAAGCAGGGAATCAGCACCACAAAAGTCAGGAATCAGCTCAGGGTACGGTATAGCATACACACGCAGTGGTTAGACAAGCAATAGCAAGGAACTGGACTGGTATGGAGTGAAAGTTCTGTGGAAAGGAACCAAAAAGAGCACCGGGGCTGTGGTACAGCACTTGCATATACTTTCTTTGGCCTGTTTTGCTGGAAGAGTTGGCAGGGCAACATGGTTAGTCACAGGTCAGTGGGTGGGTTGATGCAAATTCTGGACTCTGGGACCAGAGCTGGGCTGGGGGAAAAAGGATCACGACTTTGGCAGCACATGCACCACCACCACCCTTTGCTACCTCACTCCATAAGCCCACACAAAGAGCAACCTTTTACCTCTCAGAACCAAAATAGACAGTGAAAGAGATGGAATAGCATAAGCTTAGAACAAACAACTGCATCACCAACAACAACTCTAAGAGATTCAAATATACCTTTATCTTTACACACCAGGGAGAGCAGAAAGAATAGCCACAAGCACACTAACATCCATTTTTACCTGCCCCCAGGTTTTGGTGTTTGGAACCCATACCCCTTAATGGTGAGGACTTTTCAGGCCAGGGTGAAGCTTTCAGGCCTCAAATGCCAGGTATAGTTACTCTGTCCTTGATCCAAAATAAATGGGAAAATACACTGGATTACTCCTGCCCCAATAACAAAGAGACTGGGGATCTCACAGCAGCTGAAGTGACTGTTTGGACAAGCTCTCCCATCATGCAATCCGGGGTGGGTGTGACCATGCAAATGACATCACCCCAAAAGGCCTTGACAACACATCACCAACAGATGGCAGGGGAGAGTTCATACTGACCCTGCTTCAATTAGTTTGTGGCAAAGATTAAAAAACACTGAACGTTAAAACTCACCAAACGCCCGTCAATTCATCCTCATCGTCGTATCCGCTCGTTATACTCCACACCTGAACGTAGCCCTCACATGGACAACATACCCTCCTAACTCAGTGTCTGTACGTTAACCTTTTGCCCCCCAGTCGGGGCCATTGCAGATTATGTATTCCTTACGCCACCCGATCTTAAACCGAACTTCTCACCCCTTGAGTAATCTGTACGTTGTTCACTGATCACCAGAAACTTCTACGCCTAAATGCTGTACCGTACACTTTTTTTTTCTTTGAACATCATCTTAATAAAATGTTGACATTTGTTTGAGATCCCGGCTCCTGTTCCTTTGCAAGGCGTGTGCGTTTGCTCCGTATTTCAGTCTGCTAATACTGCGGGGTGCGGGTGCGGGTGCGGGTGGGGGTGGGGGGCGATTGAGCCAGAGGCGCTTGCCTGCTGCAGACACGGATCCAAGGCTGAACCTCGTCCCCCACAAACTTGAAAGCTTAACTGAAAACTGTTTAAGAAGTGCTCCCGTCTCCCGCACTCAGCTACCCAGCTCCCAATGGTGTCCAAACCCCAAATAGATCCCTTTTACCCTGTAGAAGCTAGCTGTAAAATCCTGTGACCAGGGCAGCTGCCTAGCAGCCTGCGCATCTGCCTGCCAGCACGAGAGTGCGTAAGGCACTAATCCGGATAGTGGCGGCTAGGTGGCAGGGGGACGGTGCAAAGAAACAGCAGAGTGGCGCAGCGGGAGCATGCTGGGCCCATAACCCAGAGGTCGATGGATCGAAACCATCCTCTGCTACGCATGCGCTTGTTTCTTTTCCCTCTGGGCCTTCAAGCGAGCCGGTGACCAGCAGAGCACCAAGAGCCTAGGCCATGAGGCAAGAGGTGGCTGAGGCGAAGCGGCGGCCTGCCAGGGAGCTCCCTGGCACCTCTGGCTGCCTGGGCTGAAGGCAAGAGGCAGGCCTGGGCATGGCGAGGGCCTCCTGTCCTGGAATGAGGTTGCAGTGCTTCCTGGTCCCCTTTTCCCACCACCCCGGCAGGCGGTTGCTGCGGGAGAACACGAGGGAGGCTCTGGGGGCGCTAGGCAGCACTGTGTGTGTGGCTGTCAGGGGAAAGAGCCGAGGCTCCCGACTCGAACTGCCATTGACTCGCGTGGCTCTGCGCGGCCGTCAGCCGGGGCGGGCCAGGCTGCGGACGTGACTCAGGCTTGGGCAGCATGGCCGCGCTTTCCTGACGAGGCATGAGGCGGGCCAAGAGCTTTGCACAGCGTACAGGGAAGTGGGAGGGAGGCGTCTTTGAGCCGGCCTGTCTCCTCCGCTTCTCCCTTGCCGCTTGGGCGGAGGCGGGAAGGGAGCGAAATGTTCCCGGCTGAAAGTTTTTGTGCTCGGCCTTGAGGATTAAGCCGGAGCCTCCGGCACGGCTGCTGGCAGATGGGTTTCTGAATGGCATCCAGCCCGCTCTTTGGACCACCAGCTGAAAGCACTGAGGCCAAGAGGCAGCAAAATGGGCCCTATGAGGCTCCCCCACAGGCCTCGGGGAAGCAGCACAGGGTTAGCATCGACCCTGGGTGGGCTCAAACCACCATCCTTTCGGTTAACAGCCGAACGCGCTGACCCATTGCGCCACAGAGACACGGAGGGACCAGGGTGTATTGAGCACAAAAGCCGGGAATCAGCTCAGGGTACAGTATAGCACATGTATGCAGTGGTTAGACAAGCAACAGCAAGAAACTGGACTGGTATGGAGCGAAAGTTCTGTGGGAAGGAACCGAAAAGAGCAACGGGGCTGTGGTACAGCGCTCGCATACACGTTCTTTGGCCTGTTTTGCTGGAAGAGTTAGCAGAGCGAGATTGTTAATCACAGGACAGTGGGGGGGTTTATGCAAATTCTGGACTCTGGGACAGGGGGCAGATGCACCACCTCTGCAACTGACGTTTGTTACCTCACTCCATAACAACACACCTTTTACCTCTCAGGACTAAAATACACTGTGAAAGAAATCTAACGGCATAAGCTTAGGGTAAGCAACTGCAGCACTAAACAACAATTTTAAGAGATTCGAAACCACCTCTGTCTTTCCACACCAGAAACAGCAGAAAGAACATCAACACCACCTGCAAAGCATCCATTCCTACCTCCCACTATGAGTGGCCGTTAGGAACCCATACCCCTTAATGGTGAGTACTTTTAAGGAGAGGGTGATGCTCTCAGGCCTCAAATGCCAGGTACAGTTACTCTGTCCTTGATCCAAAATCAACAGGAAAATACACTGGATTACTCCTGACCCAATAACAAAGAGACTGGGGATATCGCAGCAGCTGAAATGACCGTTTGGACAAGCACTCCCATCATGCAATCCAGGGTGGGTGTAACCATGCAAATGACATCAGCCCCAAAAGGCCTTGACACGGGCTGGGAGAGTAGTCACCCTGACTTTTGGGAGCGTAGGCGGTTGCCCCGGCAGCGCCTCTGCCGCGTGTTCTACATACTCTGCTTTCTTTTCAATTCGTATAAATCTTTCGCCTTTTACTAAAGATTTCCGTGGAGAGGCATGTTTATGAGTTTGTACCCAATTTTTTAAGGCTTTGCTTTGGCAAGGCTGTTGCCTGCTGTGAGAAAAACAGGAGTGCTCCCTGAGCTGGTGTCACTGGCTGAAGCTTTTCTATAGTATGAAAAAAGTATAGTATGGGGCACCTGGCATTGGCCGCTGTCAGCAGACAGGATACTGGGCTAGGTCTTTAACTTGGACGGATAGCTGCGAAGACAGTAAATCAGACAGAACCCGTTCGACAAACCTCTTCATTTCCTTGTTATTGCCTGACTCCTTTAATTCTTTTCCTTTTCCTTATTTCCCAGCAGACCGACTAGCCACCAGATTTGGGTGCTAGCAGAGTGACCTGATGAGCTCCTTCTTTTCGGCAGCGTTGAACATGCCAGGGCACAGTCAGATTCTGGATGCTCATCTGAATGTAACGCCTAGCGCTCACCTTTATTTCTGTTTCTTAGCTCTTTTGGGCCATCGATCTTTGGTCTGACCCGTAGGATCCCTGCATTAGGAGAGATGGCTAATTAATGAGCCCATAAACCTTGGAAATCAAATGAAACCTGAAGTCCGTAGAAGACCTCGAAAGGCCCTTGGGGAGTGGAGTGCGAGCTGAGGAAGAGTTCCCTGCACAGCTTACCTCTCCATTCTCGTTTTCCTGTCCTGAGCGCAAAAGCCAGGAAGCAGCTCCGGGTAGGGAGGGGATACCATATGTGTGCAGTGGTTAGACAGGAAACAGCAAGGAACTGGACTCGTATGGAGTGAAACTGTAAGCATCTTCTGTATGCCTGATGACTGCAGGTTTGAGAGAGTTATGTGGGAAGTGGAGGCTTTCGGTGGGCTTTCAGAGGAAATGTAATGGAAAGGCAGCCAAAAGTGGAATCCCAGGTTTTTAAACAATCCTCCACTAACACACCAAACAGCTCAGGTCTAGTTACTTATTGAAAATTAGAATAAAGTTACAGCAAGATTTCATCATAAATGAAGTCAAACCCTAAAGATTTCAGAACGCAACTGCTATAAGGAGCCATGAGGGAAGCAATACAAAGTCAACCTTGCCTCAGAGAAAGGCAGTTAAACAATTTCTCTTTTTTAAAGCAGCATAATCTCCCCAAACGGAAGGGCCCTGTTCCCGGAGAAGGGTCCTGGAGAGGGTTTTCCTCGTTGGTGCCGGCCATCCACCTCCCCGAAAGGCGGGAGCTAGGTCGACGGAAGAATTCTTCCGACCAAGGCGCGGACTGATGTAGCCGCGCCGATTTACGTTCCCCGTGCAGCCCAGGCCCGAGGGTTGGTGCGTGCTGAACAGTTAAGTCAAAACAGCTCCGTCCGTCAGAGGTGTGCAAAAGGGAAAACCCGCTCCTGGGCGACGCGGCCACGTCGCCCTAACCCGCAGCGTAGCTAAGGGCATTCGGGGAGGCGGCGGGTGGGCCTCAAGCGACGGAAAGCCCTCCTCCAGCACGGGGTTGTGACAGCCTAGTCTCCGTAGCACAGAGACAGGAACAGACAGCGAAAGCCAAAGTGGCCCCAGGGCAGGGGGCGAGGCTGCCTGTTGGACGAGGAGACCAGGTGGGACAGGCATTTTGGACAGGCCGTCCTCCCGTCAAAGGAGGAAGAGCCCAAGAAGAAGGGCCGGGCAAGAAGCTACAAGCAGGGAAAGAAGCAGAGCAGGCAGGCAGGCAGCTCCCCTTAGAGCCAAGGAAGGCACCCCTCTAAGCCCCCCGAAAGCAGACTAGAGAGCAGATCAGCTGCAAAAGACCAGGGGAAAGCCAAGAACACAGAGAGAGCCTTATAAGACCCAAGTAAAGTTTCAGAGCTGAGCTTTGCTTACAAGGAGGAACGTGTGACAAAGATACCTAGAAGTACAGGGCCTGTGGAAAAGAGCACTCCCAAAGGCCCAGACTGACAACTGCTTTCCTGAGAATCTGCTTTGCAGTGCACTAAGCCTAAACAGCCCACTGTCTGTTTTTTGTGGTTCAAACCAATCACCAGGGGAGAGCATGAACGCAGTCCCCCACTACCGCAAATTATGCAGTTGAGTTTCCCGCATTTGGGGAAATCGCAGAGGTCAGCACACCCACAGTGCAGTGGATGAGCCTCACTCTGGGAAAACCACCTTTGTGATCATGGTATCTCCCCTGCCAGGTAAGTATGAGTTCCTGCTGCCCGGCCGCCGCCCGCCCTCGCTCACCCTGCACTTATAACACACGGGGCGGACCGCCGCGCCCCCACCGCCGGCCTCGCCCACACCGGCCCCCACTGCCGACAGCTGCCCCGACGCGGCCCCCGGAGACCGTCCCTTCCCCACGCCGAGTTCCCGGTGCCAAAGTCGGGCCCTGCCTGGCAGCCTGCGTCCGCTCCCACGATTCTCTGCTCGCACACAGATCTGCATACCTGCTCACGCGGCTCCGCCCCTCCGCTCGGGCCCCTCCCCCTGCCCGCCCGGGCCGCCGCTCTTGCGTGCTCAGCTCTTTGAGCTCAGATGGGGTGTAGTGCTCAGATCGAGTGCGACAGACCTTAACTTTGCCATGTGACGGTCATTCTATCCCCATTACCTGGCTTGCTTATTTATACCTATGACTGTCTTTAACTGTTGTATGCGTGATGTACCCTCACTGCTTGCTGACTGTATCTTGAACTCACCCACAGTATACCCCACATTGGGGACACTGCACACTGTATAAGTTATGTGCTGTCCAATACCAAAGTACTAGCATCCCCCTATACTCTGTATGTCACCCCTGATGACCAATATCTGATGTTTCAACTCTCTGTATCGTTCATTTTCAAATATTTTCTAATAAACTTTTAAATCTTGGTCTATCCAAGGCCGTGATCAAGTGTCTTGATGTTTTTGGTCTTTTGGCCTCGAGATGAAAACCTTGTTTGTGTCTTGGGAACCTTGAGGTAAAAAATTGTCTAAGTTGTAGCGGGTCCCGTCCCGGGAAGCCAGGCCATCAGAGAGACGACGTGGCCCACCTGCTGCTGGAGAAAGAGTGCAGCTTGCATTTCGCTTCTCTCTCGCTCTCTCTCCCCACCGGAAGTTGGTCCAATACAAGAATGACCTCCCCTGCCTTGTCTCACGTCAGTTTCTCCTCGGGGCAGAAGGTCGGGCGTTGTCAGCCACTCTCCAGAAACTGGACGGCCACTCGATCCCTTTTGTTACTTGCCAAGTGAGGCTGAGTGCACTGGCAACTGGCAGGCAGCTCCACATGGAGCTTCCCACCTAGACATCCCTGGACGAGGTGAGGTGGTGCATTGGCAAAGGGGGCGGTTTGAGCAGGGTGGGGTGTGTGTGTGTGTGTGTGTGTGTGTGTGTGTGTGTGTGTGATTTTGGGAAGTGATGTCACAAACTGCTGGGGCTGGTTTCCTATTGGTGTGACCGATTTTTGCAAAGCTTCCCCCCCCCAATCTTCTTTTGGCACTAGGGCTTTCTGCGCTGCTGTTGACAAGGGCAGTGGCACAAGGGGCTCAGGGTGGAGAATCAGGGAGCCGGCGGGTGGGGGAGAAAGGGTGCACGGGGGTGTGTGTGTCACAAGGATAAGAATCACATTTAGCCCTTGCACGGCAATGGTGGTGCACTCATGCACTGCCACAGCTTCTAGTACCATGATTATTTATCTGTACAACAGCAGCACCTACAGACACCGGGGCAGAATCAAGGCCCCCTTTGGGCCAGGCGCTGCCCAGACACAGCGAGAGACAGGCCATGCCCCAGAGAGTTTACAGGCTCCACACCCAAAAAGTGGGAGGAGAAACAGAGGCCCAGTGTCACACAGCAGCAGTGAGAGTAAAACCCAGGACTCCTGGCTCCTCCTGCTCTAACCACTAGACCCCACTCTGCTCCCAGAGTTGGGGACAGAACCCAGGAGTCCTGGCTTCCCAAAAGGGCAGGAGTGGGGTCTAGTGGTTAGAGAAAAGGAAGATGGGTGTCAGGACTCCTAGGTTCCAGTCCCAGCACTGGGGCTAGAGTGGAGTCTCGTACGTTAGCACAGGTGGGGCTGGGAGCCAGGACTCCTGGGTTCTTCCCATCCCCCCCCCCCCCCAACCACCTTGCACAGCAGGAGGGGGCTGGGCAGGAAGCGATGATGGGGTGAAAACTACCAAGAAATGCAAATCCTGGAAGGAGCCTGTGTCAGGAACTGGGTGGTACAGAAACCACGGCCCCCATCCCATCTCTAACCCCCCCTTGGCTGGCACTGGATCATGCCCCCTGTGCCCCCCCAAACCACCCCCTGTGAGCCCTGGGGGGAAGGGAATAGCCATGGTGCTGGGCCCCCCATCCAATTGACGTATTCATTGTCGCAGTGACTCAAGGTGTGTGCACAGAATAGGGATGGAGTGTGTGTGTGTGAGTGTATGGATGGATTTCTGCATGTGTTTGTGTGGTTTTCTGTGAGGCGTTGGGTGGGGGGGTGTTATTACAGCTGTGGGGGTTTTGTTTGTGTCTGTGCAAGTGTGTGTGTTCATGTGGCTGGATTTGTGATGTGTTTGCATCTGTTAGCAGTTGTGTTGATGTTGGCTGGATTTGTGTGGGTGTTTGTGTATATTAGCAAGTGTGTGTGCCTGCATTCATGCATGTGTTTGTGTATGTTTGCAATTGTGTGTGCGTGTGTGTGTGCTCTGCTGCCCTCTTTCGGCGCAACAACTGTTTCTCTGTATGTCACAGCCCCCATACCATCGACCCCGGTGGTGATTTCCCCATGTTACAAGGGCTGGCTGGCCTGACCCTTCTCCCCTCTGCGGAGTGTGGCGGGGGCTGCAGTTCACTCCCTGTGGGGCAGGAGTGCCAAGGTGCGGGGCACTGGGCTGCGATGCACCTGGAGAGCAGCTCAGGTGAGGTGGGGCAGGGTGTGTGGTGTCCGTTCTGTGTTGACTGGTGCTGGGCCATTGCACAATCCCCAGCCACACCGCACAGTGCACCCCGAGAGGGGGCAGGGGGCCAAGCAGACGATCCAGCACGAGGGGGAGAGGATGTGTGGTTGTGGGGAGGAAAAGCCTTGGGCTGCTCTGGGGGAATGCAGAGCAGGGGTGACACCCCAGAAACATGCAGCAAAGGGATGGACAGGTGGGGTGGGTGGATAGAAGAGGCTGCGAGCCTAAAAACTAAAAGGGGAGTGTGGGGTCTAGTGGTCAGAACGGGGGAGGGGGGCTGGTGGTCAGAATTCCTGGGTTCTATCTCCAGCCCTGGGAGGGGAGTAGGAGCCAGTGGTTAGGGTGTGTGTCAGGGGAAGAGCCAGGACTCCTGGGTTCTCTCCCTGGCTCTGACTCTCTCTCGTGCAATCCCTCGGCGGTAACCCAACTCACCAGCGTGTGGGAGCGAGGGGCTGGGGCCGGGTTGTGACACAGCCCAGAGTCCGTACTGCCCCTTTGTTACCCAACCAGGGCAGGGTGGGGGATGGCCTGGGAGACCCGCTAAGAAAGGGGCTTCTGGTGGGTTTGTGTGTGGGTCACGCTGCCCCCTGCTGGATAGACCCCTCTAAGTAAGAACCAGTCTCAGCCCGGGTCAGACCCTGGGAGCCCAGCCCCCTCTGTCGCCATGGCCATGTCTATTGGTCTCCTGGAAAGGTCCATTCTCATGGGTAGCTGTCCAGTGGCAGTGAGTTCCACAGGCCTCGGCACACACTGTGTGGGGCAGGAGGTCCTTGTGTTGGGAGCAGTGGGAGTGAACTGTGTGCGGTTGTGTCTCTGAGCACAATTGCGAATATTCTGGTGTGTGTGTGTGATTGTGAGTGTGGCTCGGGGTGTGATTGTTTCTCTCTTTCGGGGTTGGGCTAGCATGCCCCTCTGGGTGTGTTGTGTGTGAGTGTTCTTGGGATTGTGTGAGTCCCTTTCTGCGTCAATGTGTGTGTGTCACTTGCTGCAGGATACAAAATTATGCAAAGCCACACACACACACACACACACACACACACACACACAGAGTGTGGCTCAGCCCCACCAGCAGGGGGCAGCAGGGACACACACGTCTCTCCTGGGCCAGCTTGGACAATTTCCCATCACGACCCGGCACAGTGCTGGTGCCCCCACACGGGGGTGAGCAGTGACCGGGCGGGGCGGGGGGCAGATGTGCTGGATTCAGAAGGAAGCACTTTGGGAAAATCAGTCAAGGCCCTTAGCAGAGCTGAGACACCGACCCAGTGACCCCTGCACCACCCTGGGAGGGGAGTGGGGTCTAGTGGTCAGAGCAGGAGGGGGCTGGGCACCAGGACCCCTGGGTTCTACCCCTGGTCCTGGGAGTGGAGGGGGTCTAGAGCAGGGGGACTGGGAGCTAGGACTCCTGGGTTCCATAGGGGAGACTGTTTTATCTTGTGCTTCCCTCCCTAGAAATCCAAGCACAGCCCCCTAGTGGAGAGTGAGTGGGAGCGGGGGAAGTTGCTTTCCCACTTCAGAAACATGATTCAACCTCCCCTCCACCATGGGCTGTGACATCATGGACCTCGACCTCCCCAAGGCAGACAGTAGAAGCCCCACCCCACCAGAGAAGGGGGACAGGGGTCTAGTTGCACCCACAACAATCCCACTCATGGTTGCAAAGAAACCCCCACATCCCCACAAAGCACTGCTAGGACAGGATCTGCTGCTTTCTTTTCACCAGGAGCTGCTCCCCGCCAGGCACCACACCCCAGTCACACGCCCTTGGTCAATACGTAGCTCAGTGGCAATCACTGCCCCGAAGTGACTCCGGTGCAGGCACCCACCGCAGGAACTCCCCACATCGGGTTCTGTCCACACGCAGAGAATTCTCTCCGCCGGGCTCCTTCGGTTCCTCTCGCTGCTCTCCGTCCTGCCGCCTGACACTGCTCATCTGCATAACCCCGCCCATGGACACGTGACACCTTCTGTCGTTTTGGTCTCCAGTGAATGAGTTGCCTGTGGGGACTGATTACGTCACCGCACGTCACAGCCACCGCGCGGGGATTGTCTGTGAGCCCCGCGCTGGGGGCGGGGTTTCAGAGAGAGACCCAGCCCCATAGACATCCTGGGGCAGGGAGATATTGGGGGAAGGGATGAGGGGATGGGGGGAGGGAGAGACCCAGCCCCATAGACCTGCAGGGGCCGGGATCTTGGGGTCAGGAGGGGAGAAGGGGGATTAGCAGAGACCCAGCCTGGGGTGCAGGAGAAATGGGGTGGGGTGGAGGGAGACATGTCGGGTGGGGGTGGGGTGTGTGAAATGTTGGTCCAGCGAATCTGAGTCACTCCCAGGACATGCTGTGCAGGGGGGAGCACAGGGGCAGGGAGAGAGCCCCAGCCCCAGCCCCACAGAGCCCCAGAGGGATATTGGGGGCAGCGGAGGGGATGGAGGGGGGAGACACCCAGCCCCATAGAGGCAGCGGGATATGGGGGGGCAGGAGAGGGGATGGCAGAGAAGACACCCATCTCCATAGACCCCCCAGAGGCAGGAAATGAGGGGAGAAGGGGGGTGGGAGGGATCCAGCCCCATAGACCTGTAAGGGCAGGGAGATATTGGCGGCAGGAGGGGAGAAGGGGGGTTGGCAGAGACCCAGCCCAGGGTGCAGTGGAAATGGGGTGGTTTGGAGGGAACTGGGGAGGAGAAGGGACACAGGGCAGGACACATGTTGGGACAGGGAAACTGACTCACTCCGAATACATGCAGGGCGGGGGCAGATCATGCTGGTCCCAAGGTAATTTCGGGGGGTTCTGCTGCCCCACTCAGCCGGGGGGCTCCCCTCTGGGCTGAGGAGCCCTGGGGTGGGGCGGGTGCAGGGGCTGGGTGTGTGTCAGGCTGGGGGAGCTGCCTGGGCAGAGGGGCTGGAACTGGGGGGGCTGCAGGCACCAGCACACCCAGCGCCTGGTTGGAGTGTCGGCAAGCTGCAGGGGGCGCTCTGCTGGTCGCCGCGAGGGAAGCAGGAACCCAAACCCCTCCCCCACTCCCCTCCCAGAGCTGGGGGGAGAACCCAGGAGTCCTGGCTCCCAGCCCCGCCCCCGAGTGGGGAAAGACGAGGCCAAGGGAGAAGCAGGCGGGGCCGGGGCTCTCTGGGGGGCGGGGCGGGGATGAGGAGTTGCGTTGGGGGGGAGGTGTCAGGTTGACCCAGGGACCCGCGGTCACCTGGGCTGGAGAGGACGGAGGAGCCCCGGGGCAGGCTGGGAGTTGTAGTTCCTGGCTCGACCCAGAGCAGAAGTGACGGATAATTTGCTCAGACAACGCCCCCTCCCGGTGCACACTGGGAAGCGTAGTTCTCTCTCTCTCTCTCTCTCTCTCTCTCGCTCTCTCTCTCACACACGGCCTCTATTGGAGGAGGGGCCGTAACTCGTCACTTCGCCGCGTCCCTCCCCGCTCCCTGATTGGTGGAGAGAGCGCGGGACCGGGACTCAGTGCGTGGGGGGAGGCCCCGGTTCCCTCGCCCAGAGGCTTCGCTGCCCCCCCCCCCGGGCGCGCGCTGCGGCCGTTGGGATTCGAATGCCGCGTGGGAGCCGGGCCGGGGGGGCACAGGGCAGAGGCAGCGCGGAGTGAAAGGGCTTCACCCGCCCCCCAGCCTGGCAGCCCCACAAGCCTTCAGCCCTCCCCCAACCTGCCCCCGCAGTGTCCCCCCCCCCCGCTGTGACCCTCCCGCCAGCCCCGCCCCTGGCGTCCCCTCCCCAACCCTGTCTTCTCTGCCCGGCCTTTCCATTTGCACCCCCCGTCCTCATCGCCCCACCCCCGACCTCCTCCTCCCCCTCATCGCCCCGCCCCTAATTGATTCCAGCCCATTTCCCCATGGCTGGGCCCCAATTTCCCATCCCCCCCACTCCCCCAGTCCATCCCCAGGGTGTGAGGTTCCTCATCTCCAATCTCTGCTGCCCCCCAACCTGCCGGGTTCCCCTTTTCAGCCACTGTGGGGTCCTCCAACCCGCCCCCACCCATCCACTCTGGGCTCTCTAAATCCCACATTCCCACAATGCACCTTGGTAACCCCACCCTCCTCCGTCCCTAATCCCCCTAGTCCCTTCCCTGGGGTCCTCCTGGACACCCCAACCCACAGTCCGGCCCCCACATACATCCCAGTCACTCATTCACACGCTGAGCTAGTTCTTCAGGGGCCCCCACAGCCCCCCAAACTCTTCCATCCATGAGCCCCGTGGACCTGTGGCCGGGAAGTGGGGGAAGCTCCCACTCTGGCTGGGCTGGGTGTGGGTGTTAATCTTTTCCTGGCTTGTGGGTGCTGAGCTCACAAAGGCTTTTTGCTCCCTCGGGGTGGGGTGGGGTTTTGGCCAAAGATGACGAGGTTTGGTAGCCCGGTGAATGCTGCGTGGTGTCTGGAATGGGGTGTGTGTGTTCCCATCATGCCCCTTCCCCTCTGCCTGCAGAGCTGAGCACAGACAGGTCTGAGGAGCAGAGCAGGAGCTCTGGGAAGGAGAAGAGCAATATGAAGATGGAGTCTAAGACGAGGCCAGGTGACTTCTGTGGAGGGAGACATGCTGGACAGCGCCAAGGATTGGGGAGACAACCAGGTGTGAGCCCCGGGCTCAGATTTCTGATTGTAGCTGTGATGGCAGAATGGGAGGAGGGTTGAAGCCGGAGCCCTGGGGTGCGGGAGTAGCGAGAAGAGGAGCCTCGCCACCATTGCTTTTTCTTTTCCTCTTGTGTTGTGTTTCATACCAAGGAGTCACGGGGACGGAGTCCAGCCCCGAGGTGAGATGGAAAGTGAGCGAGAGCAGTGACAGGGTGAATCCTGTTGATGCCAGGCAAGACCTGCCCAGCTGGGATGAGAGTAGCTGTCTCTGTCGGTGAGAGAAGTATCTGGTTTGGGGAGGGCTCTGGTCACAGCCCCCCTGGCTCCAGGCAGGGACGTCCCGTTACCTGGGTGTGGGTTTCTGGACTAGCTGTGGCTTCAAGGGAGATGATGCTGCCATTTGCGGGGGCTGATCATCTCTCTGGCCAGGAGTGGTGTGTGCTCCCTAGCAGAAAGTTGGATCCATGAGGGTGACTCCCTGTTCTGAGTTTCTTTCTTCCTCCGAGGTTTCTCGCTCTGTGTTGGTCAACTTACACTCAAACTCTCTCTCTCTCCTTTCATGGACACCTGTCATGTTCAGTTGCCTTCATCCTCTTCCTCTGCTCCTCCTCCCTCAGTCTCCTATGGGCTCAGCTGGGTCCATCTGCCCACGGGCAAGGTCTCTGCCATACTGGGAAGGATGTGTCCTGCCTGCCAGGATAAGGGGGTTGCTCCTCCCACCCCCTATCTTCAGGGAGACCTCATTGCTGTCACTGGGTCACAGCGTGAGTGGCCAGTCATGGCTTTGGGGCTGTGGGGGCTGAGACAGAGGGGTGGGCTCGCAGTCATGGCTTTGGGCACAGGAGAAGTGGAGCTGGGATTAGAGATGCCCAAAACCCCCCTTATCACCCGCTAGCTCCATTACTGCATCACCCAAAAGCCTCGCTCAGGGTCCACTATGCCTCCTTGTGCTGGGCACTGCAGGGCCAATCAGAGGGACAGCAGGATGCATGAGGAAATAGATGAGTGTGTGAGGCAGATGGGTGGGGGGGGGTGGCATACATTGGGGACGGATGCGGGGTTGAGGGTTGGACGGACAGCAGGACAGATGGAGAGCTGCAGGGATGGATGGTGACATCACAGGCTGGACTTGTGATGGGTTCAGCTCATGGCTGCTGGCCCTGTCATCTCCTGCCCGCATCTGCCCGTCTGACTCTGCCCCTGTCTCTCGCAGGCAGCACTCAGCAGAGTCTGGCCCTGTCGTTACACTGGTGCCTACATGCAGTGCACACCTGTGTGTTATGTGCTCCTGGAGAGCTCAGGCAGGGACAAGCGTGCGGCTCACGGCTGCTGAACCAGCTACTCCAAAGCCTGCCACAGATCTCCCTCTCCTTGGGCAGCAAGACCCTGGCCGGGGGGTTCCCTGTCCCTCCTCGCTGCCTGCTCAGCACAGAGACCGAGGTCACCTGCCTCTGCCCAGCCTCTAGCTGGAGCTGCTCCCGCCCCGAATTGCTGGTATCCAGCCTGGCCGGAGTTGGTGCGATGTCCTAGCGGAGTCCGTTCTTTCTCCCCTGTAGATGACGATTTTCCCCACTGCAGTTAGTTGCTCTTTCTCTGCTTCCCCATAGCCCCTCCCCAGTGATAGTGACCCCTGCTGGCCAGGCACGGGAGTGTCCTGTAGGTGCCTTCTTGTAGGAGCAGTGACTCCTGGTGGCGAGGGACAGCAATGCCTGGCATGTATCCCCCTAGCATTGCTGCAGCGACCCCCTGGTGGCCACTGAAGGCAGTTGCCTATGTGACCCCACCACTGCCATTGCGCCTGTGAGCGCTGGTGGGTAGGTGAGGCAGGGCCCTGTATGTACATCAGCCATTGGGGCAGTGCCCTCTGCGTATCCCACTCTCATCTCGGTGACTCGTGTTGCCCAGGTGGGGCAGTCCCCTGTGTGTATTTAATCCCCCCAACCCCTGCATTGGGCCAGTGAGCACTGGTAGCCAGAGGAGTCAGTGCCTGAGGTGTGTTCTTCACCTCCCCCAAGGTGGCAGGGTGCCTGGGTGGCCGTGTCAGGCAGTGCCCTGGGTATCTTCCAACCCCTCTGTGGCAGTGAGCCCTGCTCCTGGTGTGTGTCACTCCCCCACTAGGGATGTGCACTGGTGGCCAAGTAGGGCAGTGCCCTGTGTGTAGCCCCCTCCCTCCCCCCCCCCAGGGTGACCAGACAGAAAGTGTGAAGAATCGGGACGGGGTGGAGGGTAATAGGCACCTACATAAGAAAAAGCCCCGAATATTGGGACTGTCCCTATAAAATCGGGACATCTGGTCACCCTATCCCCTCTACCCCTGAGCCAGGTATGGCAGGCACTGATCCCTGGCATCTCCGTGGGGCAATACCCTCTGTATATCCCCCAATTGGGGCAGTGACCCCTGCTGGTCAGGTGGGG
Source organism: Mauremys mutica (assembly GCF_020497125.1). Lineage (NCBI taxonomy): Eukaryota > Metazoa > Chordata > Testudines > Geoemydidae > Mauremys > Mauremys mutica. Next base: position 123,797 of record NW_025423294.1, read on the forward strand.
GCAGTGCCCTGTGTGTGTGTCTCCCCTATTTAGGTAGTGACCCCTGGTGGCTAAGTGAGGCAGTGGCCTTTGATTTCCTCTTCTCTCCCCAGCCCCCTCTCTCTCTGGGGTAGGGCACCCAGCTGGGGCACTATTCGATGTGTATCTCTACTAATTGGAGCAGTGACCTCCCTGTGGTGCCTTGGTGTGGCAGTGCCCTATTGGTATCTCCCTCCCCCTCTCCCCACACCATTGTGGTAGTGGCCATTTCAGGCAGTGGCCTGTTTATCATCCCCCCACACCACCACCATTGCAGCAGTGCCCCCTGGTGGCCATGTGCAGCAGTGCCCTGCATGTATCCCCCTCAACCATTGCTGCAGTGACCCCAGGGGCCCAGTTTGAGTAGTAGCCTGAGTGTACCTCACCTCTTGGGGCAGTAACTTGTGGGGCCACGTAGGGCAGTGGCCTGTATGTACCATCTCCTCTGGAGCAGTGACCACTGGTGTCTTGGTGCTAAGATGCAGCCACCTCTGGGTTACATGGTGGGGCTGTTTACAGGACAATGGGGACAGGCCCCCCTGTTCCAGGAAGTAGGGGAATGTCTGGTGTTCGGGGCAGAGCGTTCCACCTTCTATTGAACTGTGATGTTCTGAGCACCTTTCCCCTGCATGAAGAAGACCCTGTGTGGCTCCAAAGCTGGTCCAGTAACAGGTATCACCTCACCTGCCTTGTCTCCCTGATATTCTGGGCGGTGTCCAACTTCCCCTTCGCTGTTGGTCCTCAAACCTCCTCCAAGCAATCCCCCCCGCCCAGTCTCTTAAGCTGCCAAACCTCCCCTGGAGCCCAAACCTGGCGGGGGGGGGGGCAGCCCACCTGAAAACCCTGCAGCACCATGGGAGTGGTAGTGTCCACTGCCTCCATCTCCCACCAGCAAGGACGGGCCTCACAGCACCATGGGAGTGGTCGTGTCTCCTGCTTCCATTTCCTGACAGCTGCTGCCAGGCCCGGCCCAGACTTCCTGTTTCTGGTGCGAGTCCAGCAGCAGATGCTGCCATGAGGCGGTGCTGGGAAGGGTGGTGCTGGTGTCAGGAGAAAGCAGGAGGAGCAGGTGGGGTCTGTGCTCCTGCGGGGAGGTGCTGCCCTTGCTGTGAAAAGGCCCCGCCATTAGGGGAGATGTCATCTCCCTGCCCTGCCACGCTCTGCACCAGCCCCTGCTTGTCACGGGAGCAGGGCTGGCTCCAGGCACCAGTGTAGCAAGCAGGTGCTTGGAGCGGCCAGTTCAAAGGGGCGGCCCGTCCGGTGTCGGGGCAGCACGTCTGGGTCTTGGGCGGAAATTCGGCGGCGGGTCCCTCATTCCCTGTCTTAGTCTTTGAGCTGCTGCCGAATTGCTGCCAAAGAGGAAGGGGGGGAGGGGGAGGGGGAGGACTCGCCGCCGAACTGCCGCAGAAGCAGCAGTGTGGTTGAGCTGCCGCCGAAGAGCCACAGCTTGTCCTTCCCCCCCCCCTCCTGCTTGGGGCAGCAGAAAAGCTGGAGCTGGCCCTGCACAGGAGGAGCAGGCTCCAGTCTGCGGAGCTGCAGCAGGGAACCCCGCAGCAGGGAACCCCGCAGCCCAACGCCTGTCAGGCCCCCCCGTTCTCCATGCCCCTAATCCCTGCTGCCCCCCCCCCACCCATCAGTTATAGAACAGGAGGCAACTTAACTTCTGCTCACTGTTCCCGGTGGGGCTCTAACAGAGCGCGAACCGGAGCCACTTCACTTCCACTCGCTGTTCCCTTCATAGACGCAGGGTCAGAGCTCTCACAGGCTGGGCAGCAAGGAGCTGGTGCCGTTTGTCTCACCCCAGTGGATATTGCAGCCCTTAGGATAGAGGTTTGTTCTTTAAACATGGGGTCAATCTCCTGTGGGGTTGGGCCACAGGAGAGCCCCGTGCCCCTTCCTGTGCTTCTAACCCTGCACTGTTCACCCTGCGTCCTCCCCCACGCCCCTAACCCTGTGCCCCCCTCTGGCACCCCTAACCTCTGCACCCCTAACCCTGTGCTCCCCCTACACTCCCTCCAGCACCTCTAACCCCAACATCCCCAACCTCTGGTGCCCCTAACCCTGCACCCCTCCAGCATCCTTACATCCCTCACCCCTAACCCTGTGCTCCCCCCGAACCCTAAACTTGTGACCTCTGGCACCCCTACACCCCAACCCTGCCCCCCCTCCTGCACCCCTCACCCTGCCCCCTAACCTCTGCACCCCTAACCCTGTGCCCCCTCCAGTTCCCCTAACCCCTGCACCCCTAACCCCTGCCTCCTCCTGCACCCATAATCCCTGCACTGTGCCCCCTTTTCCCCTAACCCCTGCACCCCCTCCTGTGCCCACTTGGGGAAACTGACCTGGATGCACGGAGTAGCTGGCATTGCTGCTCGCTCCCCCCGCCGCCCCTGAACACTGCTCCTCCGCACATCGCTAGGGGGCTGTGAGGGGGGAGCAAGGAGCGACATCAGGGCTCCCTGCCTCCAGGTCACCTTCCCCACCTGGGCTGCTGCTCTCTGTCCTCCCCTTATGCAGCCCAGGTGGGGAAGGTGACCTGGAGGCAGGGAGCCCTGATGTTGCTCCTTGCTCCCCCCTCACAGCCCCGTAGGGGGGCACGGAGGAACATTGAGGGGAGCAGTATCCGCTCATCACCGCTCTCTCCCCCTTCTCTTCCCCTCCCTCCCCCCATGTTCCTATGCCGGGAGGGAGCAGGGAGAAATCTGGGCACCACCCCAAGCAGCATTCCCCTGCCAGCCGGGAGCAGTTTCTGACTTTACACGAGCAGCACACACCTCTCTGCTACCGTACAGCACCGCCCTTGACCATGGTACGCCTGGGCAATGCCCTGGTGTCACCCACCCCTAAGGCTGGCCCTGGCTATGGGCTTCAGAGGGAGTGACCAGACCAGGCAGCCATGGAGAGCTCCAGCCCCTGTTCTCCCCTCCCAGCTTCTAGCAATCAGAGGCCAGGGACATGCTTCCATGCTGATGACAGGTACTGCTCAATAACGATCCAAAGTACATTCATATTCCTCATCTGAGTCAGATGCCACCCACTGAAGATTGATTTTCCTGTCTAGTGGTTCAGGTTCTGTAGTGTCTGCATCAGAGTGTTGCTCTTTGAGGACTTCTGACAACATGTTTCACACCTTGTCCCTCTTGGATTTTGGAAGGCGCTTCAGATTCTTAAACCTTGGGTTGAGCGCTGTAGCTATCTCTAGAAATCTCACGTTGTACTTTCTTTGCGTTTTGTCAAATTTGCAGTGAAAGTGTTCTTAAAGTGAACAACATGTGCTGGGTCATCACCCAAGACTGCCATAAAACGAAATAGATGGCAGAATGCAGATAAAACCATGGAGCAGGAGACATACAGTTCTTCATCAAGGTCTTCAGTCACAAATTAATGCATTATTTTTTAACAAGCATTTTCAGCATGGAAGCATGTCCTCTGGAATGGTGGTTGAAGTATGAAGGCATATGGATGTTAGCATATCTGGCACGTTAATACCTTGCAACGCTGGCTACAAAAGTGCCATGAGAGAGCCTGTTCTCACTTTTAGGTGACGTATATAAGACACGGGCAGCATTATCTCCAGTAAATGTAAACAAACTTGTTTGTCTTAGCGATTGGCTGAACAAGAAGTAGGACTGACTGGACTCTACAGTTTTACATTGTTTTCTTTTTGAGTGCACTTCTGCAACAACAACAACAAAATCTACATATGCAAGTTGCACTTCAATAATAAAGAGATTGCACTACAGTACTTTATATTTTACAGTGTAAATATTTGTAGTAAAACTATATATAGTGACCACTGTACACTTCGTATTCTATGTTGTAATTGAAATCAATATATTTGAATATGTAGAAAAACAAAATATAATAAATTTCAATTGGTATTCTATTAACGGTGTGATTAAAACTGAGATTAATCATGATTTTTTTAAAGTTAATTGTGTAAGTTATCTGCAATTAATTGACAGCCCTAGATTTGAATGTTTCTGTCCCATGCAGGACAAGCTGGAATATCTGTGTGCAGGGAAAGAGCCTGGGGGGAATTGTGCTGGGAAATTATTTCCTGTTCTGACATGTTCCCAGTTGCCCTTTTTGCCCTAACAGGCTGCAGCGCAACATCCATGTTTTGCTCCAGCTCATTCCGTCCTCCCAGGGGCCGGGGAAGGGAAATGGCTGCAGTGGAGCCAGGTGAGGGAGGGATTAGCAGGGAGTTGCTGGCGGGTTCCCGTGGCGGGGAGAAAGGGCAGTAAATACATAGGGGGTGGGAACTTCCAGGGAGGTTGGTCGGGGTGGGAGAGGGCAGGAAATCCCCAGGGTGGGGGACAGGGAGTGACAAACCTGCTGGGATTTGTTTACTGTGAGGCTCCAGCATTTCTCAAATGTGGCCACCAGGGGCTTTTATTGTGGCCACAGCCTCCCGGGCTGTAATTGAGGGGGAGTCGGGGGCAGCAAAGCAGCGGCTCTTCCCCCCGACTGCCTGCAGGGGCTGGTCCCTACCCCCTTCCCGAGTCACAAACACTGTAGGAACAGGCAACCAGTGGGAGTTCCCCACCTCCCCACGTGCGGTGGGGCTCGGGCTTCAGGCTTCTGCTCTGGGCTGGTGGGCGACAGGCCCAGTCAAGATACATGGAACGTAGGCTGGGTGGGGAGAAGTCTGTGTAACTCATCCAGTTATTGATATACATGTGACCTCAAATATTACCAATCTGTGTCCCCCCCCCCCACACACACAACCCCCCCCAACCAACCATCTCCCAAACAGACCCTCAGTCTGGAAAGCATTCATCCCTCATGTTGTTGAAAAAACTCACAGCAAACAGAAGAATCTCAGCTTTTAAAACAATTTTCCAGCAAGACAAAAAAACTCACAGCTGTAGACTCAGAAAACACTCCCAAGGAATTTTAACAATATATTGTTATGAAAAACTTAAGTGCTAAAGAAACCTGATTTTCCAAACATTTTAAAAAAAAATCTTCTCAAATCAGCATCTTTAGAGTGAATCTGCTTTTTTAACCACACAATTCTTCCCAAAAGGAGAGGCACTGGTCCTGGAAATAGTGCAATACCAGGTCAATGCATGGGGTGGTCAGAGCAAGCTCCTTTTCCATCCCCTTGTTTCAAAAATCAATTTAGATAATGCTTTCCCAGCCAGAAGGCCGAGAAGCGATAGTCCTTAAATAAAGGACTTATCAGATATTAAGCTGATAAGAACAGACACTACGCTTGATCTTAGCCAAAGGCCAAGAAGCAATGCTGTTAGTCTCGGATGTTAGGCAGCTGCTCTTCCCCCACTTCTTTCTACTTCAGCACGAGGAGCACCCAGACACGCACCAAACACCATTCACGAGGCTTTGATAACTAGGTAACTCAAAGTGATGATCACTTCCCCGAAATGACTCCACTGGAAGAATTCAAAGCAAGAGCCCTTAACACACAATTCTGTTCAAAGACAGAGAAGTCTTTCACCCTCCTTCCTCTTGCTGGTTTCCCTGTGCATGCCTAATTTGCATAAACCCACCCACTGACATGTGACTAACAATCTCTCACTGTTAACTCTTACAGCAAAACAGCCCAAAGAAAGCCTATGCAAGCGCTATACCGCAGCCCCAATGCTCTTTTCTGATCCTTCTCAAACGTACAGTCATCAGGCACACATAAGATAGTTTTGCTCCATACCAGTCCAGTTCCTTGTCTAACCACTGCACACACATGGTATAACCCTACCCTGAGCTGATTCCCGACTTTTGCGCTCAATACAGGAAAACGAGAATTGAGAGAGAAGCTGTGCAGGGAAGTCTTCCTCAACTTGCACTCCACTCCCCAAGGGCCTTTTGGGTTCTTCTGTGGACTTCAGGTTCCATTTGATTGCCAAGGTTTATGGTCTTATTAATTAGCCATCTCCTAATGCAAGGATGCTACATGACAGACTAAAGATTGATTTTCCAAAAGAGCTGAGAAACAGAACTAAAGCTGAGCACGAGGTGTTACATTTACATGAGCATCCAGAATCTGACTGTGCCCTGGCAAGTTCAATGCTTCCGAAAGAAATCAGAAAATAAGCAGCCCGTCAGGTCCCCCTGCTAGCACCCAGATCTAGTCAATCTGTAGGGAAATAAGGAAAAGGTGATGAATAAAGAAGTCAGGAAATAACAAGGAAATGAAGAGGTTTGTCGAACGGGTTTCTGTCCGATATACCATCTTCTCAGCTACCAATCAAAGTTAAAGACCTAAAGTCAACCTATCGGCATAAGTACAGATGGTTGGATGGAAATTAAAAGGAGCTGCTGTCACAAGTGTTAGGAGCCCGCAAGCAGCATGCAGATCGTTTAAAAATGCTGCAATTAGAGGCTGCAACAAAGTTCCTCCTCTACCTTGGTGGGTCCTGCGCTTATTGGCAGATTTGCTCACCTCAGTGATCTTCCCCTCTGGTGGAACCCACAGTCTGGGTCAACTCCTCCTGTGTCTGATCAGGAGTTGGGAGGTTTGGGGGGAACCCGGGCCCATCCTCTACTCCGGGTTCCAGCCCAGGGCCCTGTGGATCACAGCTGTCTATAGTGCCTCCTGTAACAGCTGCATGACAGCTACACCTCCCTGGGCTACTTCCCCATGGCCTCCTCCAAACACCTTCTTTATCCTCACCACAGGACCTTCCTCCTGGTGTCTGATAACGCTTGTACTCCTCAGTCCTCCAGCAGCTACACCCTCTCCCTCTCCCTCTCAGCTCCTTGTGCCTCTTGCTCCCAGCTCCTCACATGCACACCACAAACTGAAATGAGCTTCTTTTTACATCCAGGTGCCCTGATTAGCTCTGCCTTGATTGGCTGCAGGTGTCTAATCAGCCTGTCAGGGTGTGGAAAGCCCCAGGGCGGGTGCAAGGAAGTTTTGTGCCCTAGGTGAAACTTCCACCTTGCACCCTCCCACCCAACTAACCCTGCCCCCCCACGGCAGCTAACTCAGCCCCCCACCTGGGGAGCCCCCCAGCAGCAGCTACACCCCACACCGTGACAGCTAACCCCTCTTCCCCCCATCCCATCCTGTGGCAGCTAAGCCTGCCTGGGGAGCCAGCCCCAGCTCACCTCGGCTCTGCCTCCTCCACTGAGCAGGCTGGAGGTTGCTCTAATTCTCCTCCCCCTCCAGGCTTGCGACGCCGATTGGAGGAGACTTAGAGCTGGGCTGTGTGCTCTGCGGAGGAGGCAGAGCGGAGGTGAGCTGGGGTGGGGAGTGGTTCCCCTGTGCGCCCCCTTCCCCCGTTACTGCAGGCAGCCCTCCCCGCGCACCCCCCCACCCAGCTCACCTCCACTCCACCTCCTCACCTGAGGGGGCTTTTAGGTGGCCACCTAGTTTGCCTAAATGGTTGCACGGGCCCTGGTGTTCACAAGCATTGTGAAAACGTGCAATTCCCGCTCACACTACACAGGGGCAGCACAGCTCCGGGGTTCTCTGGAATCACACAATAATGCTGGCTTTGTTCCCACAGCACCTGGAGCTTTGCACAGTGAGACATGGGGGTGCTGCAGCACCTGCCGCAGCCCTCGTTCCCGCACCTCTGCTTCTCTGCAGGGAACTTGTTATGCCACGAGGGGTGGGGCAGGGAGACTGTGCAGGAGACCCAGGCCCACGCGCTGAGCACTGCAGCTCCAGTGCTGTGTTCGGGATTCATTTCTGCTCTCTGATAAAACTGCCCCAGGCTCCTCTGCCCAACTAATATTCGTCCAGGCTCCCCGGCGCTGTTAGTATCTGTCCAGAGCTCTCGCCAGCCCTGCCCCAGGAGAGCTGGGCGCTCGCCCTGCTCTAGGAGAGCCAGGCAGGCCCTGAGCACTAGACGCTGAGCCTAGGCCAGTGGTGCCAGAACAATCTGTATAGTGGGGGGGGCTGAGCCACCCAACCAACTGTAACCCCTGGGTGTGATGGAAACCACGTCAAGCCAGGGGCTGCTGCAGCCCCCCCAGTTCCAGCCCCTCTGCCCAGGCAGCTCCCCCAGCCTGACACACACACCCAGCCCCTGCACCCGCCCCACCCCAGGGCTCCTCAGCCCAGAGGGGAGCCCCCCCCCGGCTGAGTGGGGCATCAGAACCCCCCAAAATTACCCTGGGACCAGCATGATCTGCCTCCGCCCTGCCCTGCTCCGCATGTATTCGGAGCGAGTCAGTTTCTCTGTCCCAACATGTGTCCTGTCCTGTGTGTCTTCTCCTCCCCAGTTCCCTCCAAACCAGCCCATTTCCCTGCACCCAGGCTGGGTCTCTGCCAACCCCCCTTCTCCCCTCCTGTCCCCAATATCTCCCTGCCCCTACAGGTCTATAGGGCTGGATCCCTCCCTCCCTCCCTCATTTCCTGCCTCTGGAGATGAGAGTCTTCTCTGCGATCCCCTCTCCTACCCCCCCATATCCCGCTGCCTCTAGGGGTCTATGGGGCTGGGTCTCTCCTCCCTCCCCTGCCCCAATATCCCTCTGGGGCTCTGTGGGGCTGGGGCTCTATCCCTGCCCCTGTGCTCCCCCCTGCACACAATGTCCTGGGAGTGACTCAGTTTCCCTGGACCAACATTTCACACACCCAACCCCCACCCCCACCCGACATGTCTCCCTCCACCCCACCCCATTTCTCCTGCACCCCAGGCTGGGTCTCTGCCAACCCCCCTTCTCCCCTCCTGACCCCAAGATCCCCTGCCCCTGCAGGTCTCTCCCTGCCCCAGGCTGTCTATGGGGCTGGGTCTCTCCCTGAAGCCCCGCCCCCAGCACGGGGCTCACAGACAATCCCCGCCCGGCGGCTGTGACGTGAGGTGACGTGCTCACTCCCCGCAGGCAACTCATTCATGAGATCAAAATGACAGAAGGTGTCACGTGTCCATGGGCGGGGTTATGCAGATGAACAGCGTCTGGCGGCAGGACGGAGAGCAGCGAGAGGAACCCGAAGGAGCCCGGCGGAGAGAATTCTCTGCGTGTGGACAGAATCCGGTGTGGGGAGTTCGTGCGGTGGGTGCCTGCACCGGAGTCACTTCGGGGTAGTGATTGCCACTGAGCTACGTATTGACCAAAGGCGTGTGAATGGGTTGTGGTGCCTGGAGGGGAGCAGCTCATGGTGAAAAATAAAGCAGTGGGAGCAGCAGATCCTGTCCTAGCAGTGGTTTGTGGGGATGTGGGGGTTTCTTTGCAACCATAAGTAGGATTGTTGTGGGTGCAACTAGCCCCCCCGTTCTCTGCTGGGGCGGGGCTTCTACTGTCTGCCTGGGGGAGGGAGGGATCCATGATGTCACAGCCCATGGTGGAGGGGAGGTTGAATCATGTTTCTAAAGTGGGAGAGCAACTTCCCCCACTCTTTCCACTAGGGGGCTGGGCTGGGATCTCTAGGGAGGGGAGCACAGGGAAAAACAGTCTCCCCTATGGAACCCAGGAGTCCTGGCTCCCAGTTCCCCTGCTCTAGACCCCCCCCCCCTCCCTCCCTCCCAGGACCAGGGGTAGAACCCAGGGGTCCTGGTGCCCAGCCGCCTCCCTGCTCTGACCACTCGACCCCACTCCCCTCCCAGGGTGGTGCAGGTGTCGCTGGGTCTGTGTCTCAGCTCTGCTAAGGGCCTTGACTGATTTTCTCAAAGTGCTTCCTTCTGAATCCAGCACATCTGCCCCCCACTCTGCCCAGTCACTGCCCACCACCATGTGGGGGCACCAGCGCTGTGCCGGGTCGTGATGGGAAATTGTCCAAGCTGGCGCAGGAGAGACGTGTGTGTCCCTGCTGCCCCCTGCTGGTGGGGCTGAGCCCCACTCTGTGTGTGTGTGTGTGTGTGGTAGCTTTGCAGGATTTTGTATCCTGCAGCAAGTGACACACACATTGATGCACAAAGGGACTCACACAATCCCAAGAACACTCACACACAACACACCGAGAGGGACATGCTAGCCCAACCCCCAAAGAGAGAAACAATCACACCCCCAGCCACACTCACAATCACACACACACCCCAGAATATTCGCAATTGTGCTCAGATACACAACCGCACACAGTTCGCTCCCACTGCTCCCAACACAAGGACCTCCTGCCCCACACAGCGTGTACCGAGGCCTGTGGAACTCACTGCCACTGGACAGCTACCCATGAGAATGGACCTTTCCAGGAAACCAATAGACATGGCCATGGTGACAGAGGGGGCTGGGCTCCCAGGGTCTGACCCGGGCTGAGACTGGTTCTGACCTAGAGGGGTCTATCCAGCAGGGGGCAGCGTGACCCACACACAGATCCACCAAAAGCGCCTTTCTTAGCGGGTCTCCCAGGCCATCCCCCACCCTGCCTCGGTTGGGTAACAAAGGGGCAGCACAGGACTCTAGGCCGTGTCACTCCAGCCCCAGCCCCTCGCTCCCACATGCTGGTGAGTTGGGTTACTGCCGAGGGATTGCACAAGAGAGAGTCAGAGCCAGAGAGAGAACCCAGGAGTCCTGGCTCTCCCCCTGACACACACCCTAACCACTGGCTCCCACTCCCCTCCCAGGGCTGGAGATAGAACCCAGGAATTCTGACCACCAGCTTCCGCCCCTCCCCCGCTCTGACCACTAGACCCCAAACTCCCCTTTTAGATTTTAGTCTCGCTGCCTCTTCTATCCACCCACCCCACCTGTCCATCCCTTTGCTGCAGGTTTTTGGGGTGTCACCCCTGCTCTGCACTTCCCCAGTGCAGCCCAAGGCTTTTCCTCCCCCAACCACACATTCTCTCCCCCTCGTGCTGGATCATCTGCTTGGCCCCCTGCCCCCTCTCGGGGCGCGCTGTGCGGCGTGGCTGGGGATTGTGCAATGGCCCAGCACCAGGCAACGCAGAACGGACACCACAGGCCCTGCCCCACCTCACCTGAGCTGCTCTCCAGGTGCATCGGAGCCCAGTGCCCCGCACCTTGGCACTCCTGCCCCACAGGGGGTGAGCTGCAGCCCCCGCCACACTCCGCAGAGGGGAGAAGGGTCAGGCCAGCCAGCCCTTGTAAGATGGGGAATTCACCACTGGGGTCGATGGTACGGGGGCTGTGACATACAGAGAAACAGTTGTTGCGCCGAAAGAGGGCAGCAGAGCACACACACACACACACACTTGCAAACATGCCCAAACACATGCATGAATCCAGCCACACACATACACACTTGCTAATATACACAAACACCCGCACAAATCCAGCTAACATCAACACAACTGCTAACAGATGCAAACACATGCACAAATCCAGCCACATGAACACACACACTTGCACAGCCACAAACACAACACCCACAGCTGTAATGACACCCCCCCACACACAAAACCCTTACAGAAAACCACACATACACAAACACATGCAGAAATCATGGGGGGAGGAGGTCTGGGGTGCAGGCCCTGGGCTGGGGATTGGGGTGCAGGGTCTGGGGGGAGTTGGGTGCAGAAGGGGTGAGAGGCTGGTCTCTGGGAGGGAGTTTGGGTGGGGGAGGGGTTCTGGGGTGCAGGCTCTGGGATGGAGTTTGCAGCGCTGTAACAAGGGTGAGGCGAGTGAGGCACTTGCCTCGGGTGCGCAAAGTGGAGGGGCGCAGCTCTACCCCGATCAGCAGCACTTCGGCGGCAGCTCTACCGCTGCTGCTTCTTCGGCAGCATTTCAGCAGTGGGTCCTTCTCTCCGAGAGGGACTCAGGGACCCGCTGCCCAATTGCCGCTGAAGGATGAATGAAGCAGCGGCGGCAATTGGGCGGCAGGTCCTTCCCTCCAACAGGGACTCAGGGACCTGCCGCCAAAGAGCCTGGAGCCGGCCCTTGCCTCGGGCACAAAAATTCCTTGTTACGGCTCTGGGAGTTTGGGTGCTGGGTGCAGGCTCTGGGCTGGGGCAGGGGGTGGGGGGAACAGGAGGAGGGGTGGGGGTGCAGGCTCTGGGCGGGAGATTGGGGCAGGTGGGAGGGGGTGTGTGTAGGGAGAGGGCACAGGCTGTGGGAGGGAGTTGGGGGCAGGCGTGTGTGGAGGGGGGTGCAGGCTCTGGGAGGGAGTCAGGAGTGTGGCGCTTACCTGGGGCTCCAAGGCGGGGCGGGCTGGGGGGCGTCCGTGTGCTGCTGCCCCCAGGCATCACCCCCACAGCGTCCCATTGGCCACAGGGGTGATCAGGCAGAGGCAGCGTGCGGAGGCACAGATCCACCCTGCCCTGCCATGGGGAGGGGCCGGCAGCCACTGGAGCAAGCAGGCAGATGCTGCTCAGCTCCACTGCACTGACGGGGTCCCTGGGGGGGAACGCCTGGGGGCGGCAGGTGGGGCCAAGGGAGTGACCTGGTCCCAAAACTGCTGGAGCCCCACGGGTGAGACCTGGGAACCAGGACTGCCAGCCAGACAAACACCTTTAAGAGGAGGCGTCCCTCTCCCTGTCAAAAACTGATCTTCCTCCTTCAGTTCAGTGACAGCCTGAATTGTTCCTTATCCCGGCAGAGCCAGAGGACTGAAACAGCAACATCAAACCCCTGTGTAGCTCGCAGGAATGGACATAAACACTCCCTGGTATCTGAGGAGATGTTCAGCTTTGCCCTTGGTCAACTACAAGGCTAAAGGGAAAGGAGGTGGCGCCAGATATAAAGAGTGAAACACGACACATCATAGTTATGCCCACGGTGGCTGCAAAATCTTTTTTTGTACTTCTTCCTATCAGCAGTGTATTGTTTTCTCTGGAGTCTAGACCTTGACCAAGAAATTTGTACTTTGCTAAAATAATCGACTGCCCCTGGTGAAGACAATGGACTTGACACCCACTGGGGTGTCCCTACACAGGTACAAGTACTAACAACAGTGGCTGCCTTTTAGCCTTAGATTTTAATCAGGGCAATAAATTGAAACAACCCCCTGTTAAATCATTTCTCAGCCCGAGTCCTTCACCCACATTCCCTAGAGCATTGGGCCACCATGTGGACGTTTAATTTCCGACCTCAGTTTCACACAAAGACAAAATTTGCTTTGCACAGATCCATGAAAAGCAAAATCTTCCTGTGTCTCTGGTCTGAGCCAGGGCATTCAATTCCAGTGAACCCTTCTCTCCTGCAATGGCGACGGTCAGACAGAGGGAACGTGGCACCTCCATCCCTGCCAGGGAGGTATTGGCTCGGCTCTTTCTTTCTGCTGCTGTTGTTAGTCCATGAAACATCAAGGGTGTAATGCAAGGCTGAGTTCATGCACCAGCCCCCTGAAAAAATTTCAGTGCCCCAGAGAAATCCTGCCGCCTGCTATTGGAATGATGTGCTGGAGATTTGACTAGGAAAGGGACTGTCTGAATTGTCAGAGTGGGGAATGAACAACAATCTACAGCAATGTCATTCACACAGACACACTCTCATCCTGCTCCAGCTGGAAGGGAAATGGGCAGGAATTCTCGCTGTTCAGCCCAGGACACACTTACACTGATGCGCAGTCATGAGTGTGCTGGGGAAGCTGGTCTGAGCAATTTGAAGTGACAATTCAGTGAGAACAGAATCATCATGTAGTGAAACATCTGTGTATTGAGTAGTTGTGGCCAAGTGGTTAAGGCAACAGACTAGAAATCCATTGGGGTCTGTCCGCGCAGGTTCAAATCCTGCTAGCTACGCAAGCACTGTGCTGTTGTTATTATTACTGTAGTCTTAGTGCCTGAGCATCCACAGTGCAAACTGGAGCCAGATCTACTTTCACTCTGTCTACACTTAAAACGCTGCTGTGGCACTGCTATAGCACTTTGGAGTAGACAGTGACTGGAGGGGTTTTCCCATCTCTGTAATAGCTACATGGACAGAACAATTCTTCCTTTTCTTTAGCACTAACTAACCCGGGCTTAGGTCACCTTAACTCTATGGGTTTGGGGGGGGGGGTTCACACCCTGAGAGATGTCACTCTGCCAGTTCAGTGCCCAGCGTACACCAGCCCTTAGATCCCTCTTGGTATTTCAGTGCAGGCACTGACCTGTGAGAGGAAAACATCAGCTCACAAACACAGAGACTGAATTCCCCACATTCAATCTCTCTGCACTTTCCAGAAAATCACGAAATTCAATTCATTCTTGCTAGGCCAGAGAAAAAATAAGTGACACCAAGTTTTTGGCTTGGTTAAATAAAATTAAGTGTTTAATTAATATGGTAAAAATCTGCACTGATTCCTCTAACTAACACCACAGCGTGAAATAGGAACAGAGACAAAGCTTGTCAGTGACGACTAATTTCACAAATGATCTTCCCATTATTAATTTTCACGCTGCCCCCATTGGAGGTCTGGGCATCTCCAGTGTCACTGCTCTGCATTCACCTTCAGCTTAGAATTGTTCTCAGACATTCCCAAATTTGGAAAATTGTGCAGGTCAGAATGTGAATAGTGACCCCATCTCCTTCCTGCACCTGCTCCACAGCAGCTTCTCCACCTGCAGAGTCACCCCAGCACGGCAGTGCAGCCGCCCAGGGTTCAGCAGGGGCCCCTGGCAAGGACAGTGGGTGCAGCTAACAGCCCAGTGTGCCTGGCCGTGAGGCAGCTGTAAAAAAGCAACCCCCCCCCCAGAAGTACAGAGCCTGAATTCCTTAACTTTAACATCATGACCCCCTGTAGAAAGCCACACGTGTCAGTTGTATTTTCACAGGGAGATGCAAAAATCAAGTGACACCAATTTTTAAGTCGAGTAAATAAAGTTGAGGAGATAGTTATTAACCTCCCAAAAATATACTAAAGATCCCTCAACATAACACCTGAAGGTGAAATATGAACAGAGACAAATCTTGTCAGCAAAGGCTCATTTCCCAAACGATCCTCAAAATGTTACTAATTCCCACCCCTCCTCCACAGGAGCTCTGCGCAGTGTAACTGTTCTGCAGGCAGCTTCCCATTAAATGCTGTTGGGGGACATTCCCAGGCCTGGAAATGTACCAACGACAGAATTTGAAGAGCAAACCTGGCTCCCCGCACCAGGCGGGATTTTAGTGTTTTGTCCCTGTCATTTAGTCTTTGTCAATAGTACAGACGCCAGGGGCAGGACTCCAGGCTCTGCTTGAGGGATCCTGGCACAGGGGCTGGGGGGGAGAAAGGATTGTAGCTTCTGACCTGAGCTCTGGAGAGGAGGTAATAAGTGAAGGGGGCATTTCTGACTCTGCCCCTCCTCAGTGTCCCTGGGCTGGAGTTCTACATTCCACCGGCCAAATGAGGGGGTGACACCACTTGGCTAATGAAAACCAGGGCTCCAGGTGAGGCTTGAACTCACAACCTCAGCACTGCTCCTCTCAGCACTGCCCTATAAGTACTGTGCGCTAACCAATTGCGCCACTGGAGCACCTGTTGATTGCTCTTCTCCCAGTTCCCTAGGCTGATAAAGGTGAGGAGTGACCTCAAAACAGTCTCTGTGGAGCTTGAGAGCAGGTAGCGACAAGTGTTGTACTCGGTGGGGTGGATCCTTCTTAAGGCTTCCAGGCACCATTTGACCCTTTTGTTCTTCCCTGTGTAATAACAGAGCTGGTTAAGACTCAATGGAGAGTCTTGCTGCAGACCAACAGATCTCAAATCACTGATAACCAGCTCTAAGCGTTCGTCCTGCTTTGGGACAGTGTCTCTCATGCAACAAACTGCCCAGTCTGCGCTAGCAGTGAGGCTCCATCACTAACAGCTGAAATCAGGGAGAGCTGTGTGAAGTGCAGGGCCCCAGGGGTGCCTGAACAGGGGGGAACAACACCCCAGGACTTTTAAACATGGGAGGGCTCTGCCTTGCCACTTTGTAATGACCGTAAGGGCAGGAGGAAGGTGCAGCATAGGAGTCTATGTAGCTCTGATTTTTGTCTTCTGACAGTAGCCAATACCAGGTGCCCTAAAAGCCACTCCCCAACACAGCACTGGGAGTTGAACCCAGGATCTCCTGTTTACAAAACACATGTTTTAAACCAGCTAAGCCATGGTGCCTGCTGTTACTTACAGTATCGTGTCTGCACACACCTGACTCTGTGCCAGTCCCCACTGGGCCCTGACAAGTGTTGCTCGTGATTGGATTCTGTAAAGCAGAGGAGCAGGTGAAGTTTTGCTCCCAAGGTGGGTGTGTGATTCTTTGGACAGGTCTACACTAGAAAATTAGGTTGGTGTAATTACATTACTTAGGCTAGCAATGCAGTTCTATCAACCTAATCCCAGTGCAGATAGCGGCTCAGCTGTCAGAACTTTCCTTTGGAGCAGGGGGACACTGAAAGGGGAGGGGCCCAGCCTCTGTAGTAGAAATACAGGGCAGGTGAGTTCACAGCAGGCATGGTGATATAATGAGCAGCAGCATTTACACTGACAATTTATCGCTTGAAGTTTGCTGCAAAAACCTCTCGTCGAGGTGTTTTTATTTTGTCACCAAAACAGGGCAGTTTTGTCGCCAGACGTGGCATTGCAGTGTGTGCACCAGCCACAAGCTGCCGAACGAGGGTGCGTTGTCTGTTTTTCACACACCTGAGCAATATAATTCTGCTGAAAGAATTAGTGCAGACCTGGCCAAAGATTCACACACACACACAGCTTGCAAGGAAAACTTCAGCTGCTCCTCTGCTTTGCAGTATCCAAACACATGCAAAGCGTATCAGGCCCCAGTAGGGCTGGCAGGGAGTCAGCTGTGGGCAGACACTGTGTCTTAGTTATAAGCAGGCACCATGGCTTAGTTGGCTTAAAGCACCTGCCTTATAAACAGGAGATCCTGGGTTCAACTCCCAGTAGTACCTTGTTGAGTAACTCTTGGGGTTCCTGGTATTAGCTACTGTCAGAGAACAAAATACAGTGTTGGGTGGGCCTTTGGTCCAGCCCAGTATAGCTGTTTTTATGGTTTAAATTACACTCACAGGCTCTGATGATAGAGTTACTGAAAGTTTGGGAGTTAAGAGCTGATAAGTCAGTGGTCCAGCCTGTCACAGATGACCCCCCTCCCTCTGGGACAGGGGCAGGTCTGGGCTCTCACACCAAATGCTCGCTGTGGCTGCCAGAATCTGTGAGCAGCTCATTTAGTTTGCACCGAGGGTTGAGTCCTGCTTTGTGCACCGTGTGTGAGAATGAAAATCCTAAACTGCCCTTTGAAATAACGAATGCAGCAGGACGTGTTATTGTCCCTGCCCCAAAGCAGACAGACCAATGGAGAAATGCCATTGAGTCCAGGGTAATACTCCACTGCCATTTTACCTTTTTTGCTTGCTAAACTCCCTCCCAACCTTGAGGGCTCCCAGAGCCCGATATTGAGCTTGAGCTGAGATGTCTACTTTTAAACGCGCTCTCTGTGCGACTGCACATGGCTAAGCAAAGAGAACAAACCCCCAATCCCCCCTGTGCTTTGGGAGCCAGGTTTGCGGTGGGAATCCTGTAGTTCAGATGACTTCACGCCTGGGCATTGTGATTCTTTACCAGTTTCTCTGGCATTGGGGCAGTTGTGTGCTCACAGCTGTGATGGCCGAGTGGTTAAGGCGTTGGAGTTGAAATCCAACAGGGTTCCCCTGCGCAGATTCAAATCCTGATCACAGCGAGGCCTGTGTTTTAGCCAGTCTCGAACCCGGGCAACACCTCTGTACAGCTCCCTGAGACACTTCCCACCCCAAGTAAATCCTGTTCTGCTCCTTTCATAGAGATGCCTGGGACACCACCTCACACTGTGTCCCTGAGGGGTCAGGCAAATTCTCAGCACCTGAACCGTCTGCCACTCACCTGGTGCCCCATAGATCAGCCATAGCCCTGGTTCTGCTCCTCTCTCTAGAGTGCGAAAGGAGCCAAGTCAGCGACACCATGGGAGCTACGGGGCTGCAGAACCAACAGAGAAAAAATAGGTGCTCAGCCCCCACTGGCAGCCAGCTCCACTCGCACACTACAGGCCTCGGATCTAAAAGGGGAGTGTGACATCTGGTGGTCAGAGCGGGTGGCGGGTTTGGTGGTCAGAATTCCTGGGTTCTATCTCCAGCCCTGGGAGGGGAGTGGGGTCTAAAGCAGGGGGACTGGGAGCCAGGACTCCTGGCTTTCATTGGGGAGACTGTTTTTTTCTGTGCTTCCCTCCCTAGAGATCCCAGCCCAGGCCCCTAGTGGAGAGTGAGTGGGAGCCGGGGAAGTTGCTCTCCCACTTCAGAAACATGATTCAACTCCCCCACCCCCAACCGTGGGCTGTTCCATTATGGACCCCGCCCTCCCTAAGGCAGACAATAGAAGCCCCGCCCACCAGAATCAAGGGGGGGGGGGTGTCTAGTTGCCCCCGCAACAAGCCCACTCATGGTTGCAAAGAAATCCCACATAGGCCCCTGCTAGGACAGGATCTGCTGCTCCCACCTTTTTCGTTATCACCAGGAGCTGCTCCCCGCCAGGCACCACACCCCAGTCACACGCCTTTGGTCACTATGTAGCTCAGTAACAATCACTGCCCCGAAGTGACTCCGGTGGAGGCACCCACCGCACGAACTCCCCACACCGGATTCTGTCCACACGCAGAGAATTCTCTACGCCGGGCTCCTTCGGTTCCTCTCGCTGCTCTGCGTCCTGCCGCCAGACACTGCTCATCTGCATAGCCCCGCCCATGGACACGTGACACCTCCTGTCGTTTTGGTCCCCTGTGAATGAGTTGCCTGCGGGGACTGAGCACGTCACCTCACGTCACAGCCGCTGGGCGGGGATTGTCTGTGAGCCCCGCGCTGGGGGCGGGGCTTCAGGGAGAGACCCAGCCCCATAGACAGACTGGGGTCGGGAGATATTGGGGGAAGGGATGAGGGGATGGGGAGAGGGAGAGACCCAGCCCCATAGACCCTTAGGGGCAGGGAGATATTGGGGTCAGGAGGAGAGGGGGTTGGCAGAGACCCAGCCTGGGGTTCAGGGGAAATGGGGTGGGGTGGAGGGAGCTGGGGGAGAGAAGAGACATGTGGGGTGGAGGTTTGTGAAATGTTGGTCCAGGGCATCTGAGTCACTCCCAGGATATGCTGTGCAGGATATTGGGGGCAGGGGAGGGGATGGAGGGAGGAGAGACCCAGCCCCATAGACCCCTAGAGGCAGCGGGATATGGGGAGGTAGGAGAGGGGATGGCAGAGGAGAGACCCATCTCCATAAACCCCCAGATGCAGGAAATGAGGGGAGAAGCGGGGAGGGAAGGATCCAGCCCTATAGACCTGTAGGGGCAGGGAGATATTGGGGGCAGGAGGGGAGAAGGGGGATTGGCAGAGACCCAGCCCGGGGTGCAGCGGAAAGGGGGTGGTTTGGAGGGAACTGGGGAGGAGAAGAAACACAGGGCGGGACACACATTTGGACAGGGAAACTGACTCACTTCGAATACATGCAGAACTGGGCAGGGCGGGGGCAGATCATGCTGGTCCCAGGGTAATTTCGGGGGGTTCTGGTTCCCCACTCAGGCGGGGGGCTCCCCTCTGGGCTGAGGAGAGCTGGGATGGGACACGTGTGTGTGCGTGTGCGTGTGAGAGAGAGAGAGAGAGAGAGAGAGAGAGAGAGAGAGAATGGCTGGGGGAGCTGCCTGGGCAGAGGGGCTGGAACCAGGGGCGGCTCCAGGCACCAGCACACCCAGCGCGTGGTTGGGGGCAAGCTGCAGGGGGCGCTCTGCTGGTCGCCGCGAGGGCAGCAGGCACCCCCAACCCCTCCCCCACTCTACTCACCCCATTCCCCTCCCAGAGCTGGGGGAGAACCCAGGAGTCCTGGCTCCGAGCCCTGCCCCTCCCCGAGCTGGCCGGAGAACCCAGGAGTCCTGGCTCCCAGCCCTGCCCCTCCCCTCCCCTCCCCTCCCCTCCCAGAGCTGGGGGGAGAACCCAGGAGTCCTGGCTCCCAGCCCAGCCCCGCCCCTCCCCCATTCTACCCCCTATCTCCCACTCCCCTCCCAGAGCTGGGGGGAGAACCCTAACCCAAGCCCTGCCCCTCCCCCCTATATCCATATGGCTCCATCCAACAGACCCCCCCGCCCAGTGGGGAGAGACGAGGCCAAGGGAGAAGCAGGCGGGGGGGGGGGGGAAGCGCTGGGGGCGCTGCGGGAGGGGCAGGGCCAAGACCCCGGGACACGCGCGTATGCGTCAGGAGCCGGAGGGGGGCGGGGCGGGGCGGGGGTGAGGAGTTGCGTTGGGGGGGAGGTGTCAGGTTGACCCAGGGACCCGCCCTCACCTGGGCTGGAGAGGATGGAGGCGCCCCGGGGCAGGCTGGGAGTTGTAGTTCCTGGCTCGTCTCAGAGCGGAAGTGACGGACAGGTTGCTCAGACAACGCGCCCCCTCCCGGTGCACACTGGGAAGCGTAGTTCTCTCTCTCTCTGTCTCACGCGCGGCCTCTATTGGAGGAGGGGCCGTAACTCGTCACTTCGCCGCGCCCCTCCCCGCTCCCTGATTGGCGGAGAGAGCGCGGGACAGAGACTCGGCGCGAGGGGGGAGGCCCCGGTTCCCTCCCCGCCCCCCCGGGCGCGCGCTGCGGCCGTTGGGATTCGAATCCCGCTCGCGGCCAGGGGCAGCGCGGCTCAGTCCCCGCGGGGGGACCAGTGGGACCCGCCCCGGCGCTGCTGGGGGGTCCCGGATCGGGGGACGCGGCTCGAGGGCAGCCGGCGGGCGCGGGGGGCGGGGCCGCTCCGAGGGGCGCTGGGGCGGGACGGTGAGTGGCGGCTCCGCACGGGGGGGCCGGGGGCTCAGACCCCCAGTTCCAGGCACCAGGAGAGGGGGCAGAGGCAGCGCGGAGTGAAAGGGGCCGGGAGGGGGGGGCTGAGCTGCCTGGGAGCAGCCCCACACGCGGCAGCCTGGGGCCGCGGGGCCAGGCGATGTCCCATCCCGGGTGCGCGGGGACCCAGGGGCGGCCCCAGCCTGTGAGTTGTCGCAGTTCAGGGGCTGCAGCCTCGTCACCCACCCGGTCACCGTCTGAACTTCAGAGCAGCCCAGGATCCACCTCCCCCCTTCCCCGCGGCCCCGCCTTGCTCACCCCATCCCCCCTCCTCTGTCGCTCCCCCCCACCCTCACTCACTTTCCCCAGGCGGGGGGGGGCAGGCTCTGGGCTGGATTAACATGGGGGCGAATCAAATCAGGCCATGTCCCTGTGGGGAGGGGGTTTCACTTGTTGATAAAGGGCGGGGGGAGCCCTCAGTGTCTGTCTGATTGTGTCTCTCTCTCCTCAGGATATTGGGGTTGAGTTTCCTGGGTCAGGCGCTGCTGATTCAGAAAAGGATTAGACATTTATATGGACAATATCATCTTAACTTCGCTGGTATACAAAACGTAGAAGTGATATAAATCTTCATGCTTCAGGATATAAGCCTACCACTAACTGATGGGGGTCAGGAAGAAACTTCTCCTATGGGCAGGTTAATCCATAGTTGTTTTTCTATGGGGTTTCTCAGACTTTCCTCTGACACAGCTGGGCCTGTGACTTGCCCTGAAAAATAGATCATTGGTGGGCCTTTATATTAGGGGGCTGATCATTTTTTGTTTTACAGTAGTGTTTAGCTGTCCCAACCAAAATTCAGGGTCCCATTACAAAAACATAGTAAGAGATTGTCCTGTGCCTCAATTACAAGCTAAAGAAATAGACAAGATAGGTAAACAGTAGCATAAAGAAGTATTAACCTCCATTTATAGATGTGGAACTGAGACAGAGATGAAGGACCAGATTTTCAAAGGTATTTAAGTGCTTAAGATGCAAACAGATGCTTAAAGATGCTTTTGAAAATCCCACCAGCAGGTTAGGTGCATAACACCCACCGATTTCAATAGGAGTAAGGCGCCAAACCTAACTTAAGCACTACTGGTCTATTTCCCATTCCAATTTTCACCAAAACCAATACGGTTCTGCTCACTGATGCCTAGAATATTGCTGGAATTTTGGAATTGATTGGATGTGGTGTTCACAAGTTCATGTTACAAACAGAGAAATGCCATCAAGTAGAGTGAAGAACTCACATTACTCAGTAAACAAGTTTTCAAATGTTTTCCTCACACAGATCACTTCTTCAGATAAAGAATATTTCTTCTCCCAACCTGCCCTGCCTCACATGTACAGTACCCCGCAGCAAGAAGAGAACATGAGAAGGTAATTTTAGGACAGGATTAAGGGCATGGGTGCAAACAAAGTGGTTTAAAAGTGATGGGTGCAGTCAGTCATTACATGATGATGGACACAGTCTGTGACATCACACTCCATTGCTAAAGAAACAATTGTGACATCTCATGCAGAGGAATGTAAACAAGAAGCGGGCAGCATTATCTCCTGCAAATATAAACAACTTGTTTGTCTGAGTGATTGGCTGAATAAGATATTATATTATGCCCATAACATCGCAGGCCATAGATGGTCAAAACACCTGGCATTATGGTCACTGCTGTGGTGATGGCACTTTTACATCACTGGTACCTGATGGCCGTAGATGGTCAAACCTTGTGGGATTTTTCCTTATATGGACACTCAGAGCCACAAGTAACAGGTGACCAATCTCAAGCGAGTAATAAAGAGATTGTGTGATACACCAGCCAGCCTCTGCCTATAAAGGCTGGAGCTCCAGAAATTCCAAGCAAGAACAGACTGGCTGCCTCCTGTAGGCAAGACTTGAAAGCCAGATGCCTAGCGTGATGGAAACAAATAGAAGGCGCAGAAGCTGTGACAGGTTAGATCACAGGGACCTCTGAAAGGGAGGGATGGAACTAGGATGACCAGATAACAACTGAAAAATCGGGACAGTGGTGGGGGGTAATAGGAGCCTATATAAGAAAAAGCCCCAAATATCAGGACTGTCCCTATAAAATGGGGACATCTGGTCACCCTAGATGGAACATTTTTACAGTTCTTGGCAATAACAACACAGTTACAAAAATTACCATTAGCAATAACAACAAATTCATTGCAGGTGTCCACCTACAATCATTTTTGTCATCATGCCACACCTTTGGCTCAATACCATTGGGGTTTGGGCCTTTTAGGGTTAACCTGTGGCTTCCCTTTACAAACTTAAGTTCTCTCTTTCCTCCTTGTTCTGAAGAATCAAACCCTGATTTTTCTTGCTTAACAGAATTCACTGGCTGATGGGGTGGACTCTCTTTGCTAACAGCTATTAGCAAGTCTTTCCTCTCCCTGCCAGCCAAATAATTTGCATCAACACAGAAGCACAGACTGCTCACTTAAAGGATCAGAATGGAGACATTCCTGTTCCAACCCCATTGTCTTCCCAACCTGCTGGCCAAACACAGCCACTTGGTTATAGAGCTGCTCAAGTTTCTTAACAGCTCTTACTCCATCTGAGACCTTTTCAAAGCTATCCACACTGGAGCTTTCAAAAGGAAAGTCAGTGGATTTTTACATATCTTCCTAACCAGTCTTTAAAGGGTTAAGTCAGTCTGTGAGTTAATTAACTCTTTCTGGCCCTGTCGCCTTCCAATGAGATATTATATTACACCCAAAACGTCACAGGCCATATATGGTCAAAACAGCCGTGGCCAGGCTGGGACCAGGCTAGGCCTGGGACGCTTAGCTGGGGCCAGGCCGGGGCTGGCGAAACCAGGCCGGAGGGAGCCGCTCAGCCAGGAACGGGCTGAAGGGAGCCGCTGGGCTGGGCTGGGCTGGGCTGGGCCTTGCCGTGCCTCCCTGGAGCCCTCCTCACGCTCCTTTCCCCTGGTACAGCCTTTGTTCCA
Organism: Mauremys mutica; assembly: GCF_020497125.1. Taxonomy (NCBI): domain Eukaryota; kingdom Metazoa; phylum Chordata; order Testudines; family Geoemydidae; genus Mauremys; species Mauremys mutica. The sequence continues at coordinate 147,359 of NW_025423294.1, forward strand.
GCTCAGGTGGTAGCTAGTGGATTTCTCATGATGGCTGCCCCATTTGTTCTCTTCCACCCAGATACAGATAGAAAAGTGATACATTTATACAAATAGGATGACCACACTCAGTAGATTATAAACTTTGTAATGATACCTTACAAGAGACCTTTTGCATGAAGCATAGTCCAGTCACTTTATATTCACACTCATTAGCATATTTTTATAAAATCATATAGAATGGAACATGACAACAGGGAAGATGACGACAGCGGAGACACCTCCAAAGAAATGCCCTAGAGCCCTTGGGCCGTCACGCTTCAGGAATGTGCGTGAGGTACTAGGAGACCTGGAGATGGGGGGTGTCCTGCTGGCCATAGGTCAGTGTTGTGAACCCCCAGTTACTAGGCTGAGTTTATCCATCCCTTGGCAATAAAACATTGTCTTGTTTTCACAGCTACTTTTGATCTCCTGGCGTCTGCCCCCTACCCAGCTGGCAGGGCATTGTGCAGCACCCTTTCCAGCCCACCTGGGTGCAGGAGATCGAGGAAGAGAGCATCTGCCATCCAGCTCCATCCCATCTAGAGCAAGTGAGTGGAGGTCTCCAGAGCCATCGCCAGGGTGGTGGGAATGCCCCAGCAATAGGGCTCCCAGCGCTTCCCTTGCAGGAGATTGTTCCCAACGTCGAGAGTCTTTGGGGAGGGCAGAACCTGCCAGGTGCTGAACACCCACAACCGCAAGCAGTGAAATCAGTGGGAACTGAGGGCGACTCCTCCCTCCTAGGATTGGCACCTTGTGAACGAACTTTCATTGAGGACTGTCCGGGTTCTGCTCTTTCTCTGGCCTGGGAGGGAGCGGGGCCTACTGGGGTGGAGGGAGCTGCTTGTCCAAACTAACGGAGAGCCCCATTGCTCTGGGAACATTGGGAGCAGCCTGTGCTGTGAGCTGCTTCCAGTGCGTGTGGACGGCAGCCCCCCTGCCCTGGGGTGGGGTGTGTGGTGAGGAGGAATTGCCTCAGCAGAGGGGACGTGTGCAGGGGAGCAGGCAGGCCCGTTAATGAGAGGCTGCCTTGAGCCCAGACTCATGGCTGTTCCCCATTCAGTTCCAGGATGGAGTGGCTGAAGCGGATGCTGAGGAGGAAGCCTGGGCAGGTGGCTCTGGAGCCAGTAGGGAGCAGCGTCCGTCTTGCTCAGGAGGAGAGTGGCCCCTCTGTCCCCGCGGGCGGGGAAGAGACCAGTGGGCAGGCAAAGCGGACGAGCTCTCTGACCTTCTGGAGGAAGAGAAAGCCACCAGTTCCCTTAGCAGGCCCAGAGGCACCTTCTGGTCCCAAATGGAGGTGGCCCCGAGTGATGCTATGTAGGGACCCAGGAGAGGGCGGGAGCCAGGCAAGATGGCTCTGCGGCTTCCTTTCCAGGAAGCAGAGGAGGCAGCAGCCCAGCCCCAGGGCCCAGCAGAAGCCATCCACCAGCCTGGCCACCGAGGAGCCTCCAGCCAGCCCAGAGCAGGAGCTGGGCGGCTCCGGCACAGGAACCAGCAGCTCCGCCTACTCCTGAGGGGCCAGCAGCTCCTCTGTGGGATCTGACAGTCCTGAGGCTGAAGGCTCCCTCTGTGCAGGTGAGGGGAGACCCTGGGGACAGGGGGAAGGACGGGGGCAGTGGGGGACTAGGAACACCCTGTGCCCATTGGGTCACCAAGGTGCCAGGACTGAGCCACGGGAGCCCCACTAACACCAGTGGGGGTGACACAGCCACACCCTGTGGCAGGGGTTGCTGGGCAGAGTCGGGGGAGTTCCAGCCTTCCCTGATGATGTTGGGGGGGGCTGATGGCCACGGGGCCCTGAGGCTGATGGCTCTGAGGGTGTCTCTGGGAGGGGCAGGGTGGGGCCCTCTATGCCATGGGGTTCCTTGTTGAGGATGGGGGACATTGAGCCATTTCTCTACACTGCATCCCCCCAGTGGCAGCAGGGATTGTTTGTCTCACGCAGGCCAAGGTGTCTGCTCCCCGCAGACACTGTCCCAGTTACAACCCCAGTCTGTTCAGGGCGACACTGGTTTCGGGAAGCGGGGCGGTTTTCCCTGTCCAACTCCATGGGGTTCCTGAGCCGTGGCGCTGGTGTAGGTGGGTTGGGGAGGTCCCCACCTAACCGTCTCTCTCTCTCTCTCTCTCTCTCCCCCCCCCCTCCACTCCTCGTTGGTGGAGGACAGGGCCCAACAGCTCGGCTTCCTCCATGTTGTCCCACGTCTGTGCTGCTTGGCACAGCAGCAGGAGCTGGACTCTCTGGAGCCCCAGGTCTCCGAAGCAGCCCTCGTGGAGAGCATTGCGGTGAGTGGGACCCCATGTCTGGCCCCTGGGGTGAGGGACAATAACCCATTTCTCTGTGGACATTCAATGGACTTATGCTATGGACAAAAGCACGAAAACCTGCAGCGGCAGCGTGTTGCAACTGCCAGCAACTGGACATGTTAAGAGTTTGACCCCGTCAAAGGAGGAGAGGAGGTGTTTCGGTGGTGGCCGGGATGTTGGACCATGCGGCAGTGGTCAGGTCTCTCGGTGTTGCTGTGGATTATTACAGCGGCTGGTGTATTGCTAAGTATACTTGTGTTACGTTCCCTATGGAAATAACCTAGAAGTAATGGAGTAAGCCCCTCCCCCCTGTACTAGACAACCTGGACCCAACCTTCCCGGGCCCACTATAGTGGGAAGTCTGGAACGCTAATTGGAACAGGTGTGGCACGCCCATACGAGAGAAGGTGCAGGGCACTGCACTACGCACGGGGCAGTGGGACAAATGGAATATCAGCACCTTCCACCTTGATGCCTGGCCCTATCAGGAAATGTGTCACCATATGTCCTATGCTTTGCCAAGGAGGAGAATGGGAACAGGGACACAGGCAAGGCTCTGTGGCAGCAGGGCTGGGATGGGGACAGTGAGGAAGGAAACTGGAATCATTGCTTGCTGGAAGTTCAAGTGTTTTCTGACAGCTGATCTCCCATTGGCCCTCGTGCGGGGCGGGTCTCTGAAAGCCGGTCTCCCATTGGGCCCTCCCCAACTGATGTTTCTGACAGCTCATCTCCCATTGGTGACGTTGTCTGACAGCGATGCGGGGCGGAGCCGCCAGGGCCTTGTGCGCTCAGAGCTCAGCGCCGCCCGCGAGAAGCCGCAGCACCGGGGGGGTCACAGGGCGCAAGGCGCTTCCGGGCGCGGCTGTTTCCTGCCGGTCGCGGGGTGACGGTTCCTGCCCGTGGCGGACGGGGGGTCCCGATGGCAGCTGGGGGCTCTGGCGTCCGCCCGCCCGCGGCGGCTGGGAGCTGCGGGGCCACCTGCAATGGCCGGGGGCTGCAGCGTCTCCTCACCCCCCCCCCCCCCCGGTGACTGGGAGCTCCGGGCTCTGCCTGCGGTGTCTGAGCGCTGGGGGCTCCTCTCCTGCCTGGGGCGGCCGGGAGCTCCCGGGGCTTCGGCGCTGCAGGGTCTGTGAGCAATGACGTGGGGCTGCAGGGTCCTCCCGCCATCAAGGCCTGTTGGGAAATCCTGGGTCCATCCGCAGCATCTGGGAGCTCTGGGGTCCACTCGTAGCAGCTGCAGGATCCATACGCGGTGGGGTGGGGCTGTGGGGGCTCCCCGGCCACCCATGGCTGCTGGGAGCTCCAGGGTCTGCCTGTGGGAGCTGTGGGGAGATGAGGGGTTTGGGGTGGAGGAGGGGGCTCCAGGCTGCAGGGTGGGGCCGAGGGATTCAGAGTGCAGGAGGGGGCTGTGGGTTGAGGCAGGGGGTCGGGGTCCAGGACGGGGTGATGGCTCTGGGGTGGGGGCAGGGATGAGGGGTTCCAGGTGTGGGAGGAAGCTCTGGGCTGGGGCACGGGGGTGAGGGCTCTGGGGTGCAAGAGGGGGCTCTGGGTTTGGGGGGGTTCAGGGCTGGGGCAGGGGGTTGGGGTGCAGACTTACCTCGGGTGGCTCCTGGTCAGCGGCGCAGCAGGGGGGACCTACTGGCCTCTTCCAGGGCACAGTGCGGTGCCCTAGGACACGTAGGGACCAGCCTGCCTGAGCCCCGCAACACCGCTGACCGGACTTATAACCCAGTCACCCCACTGGGAGCTCCAGGGTCCCCCTGTCACATGTGGTACCTGGGAGCTCTGGGATCCACCCACAACAGCTGGGAGTTCTGGGGGCATCCGGCTGCTCACAGTAGCTGGGAGCTGTGGGGTCCATCCGTGGTGCCATGGGCCTGTGGGAGCCCCTTATGCCACTGGTGGCTGATAGCTGTGGGGCCCCCACCATCCGACAGCTCCAGTCTTGCTGCCCCAGGGCTGAGGTGGAAAATGTCACTGAGGTCTCTGAAAGTCACAGATTCTGTGACCCCCTTTATATAATCTTAGCCTTAATCGTTGTTAACTGTATCTCTCAATCTAGTGGTCTGCTCTAGCGCAGATGGGACAGGGAAGACAGACGCTCACCCCCCAGCACAGGTTTGGGCAGAAATGGCTCTTGGGCTATTTGCTGTGCATGCAGAGGACTTGTCCAGGCCGGTGGAGCAGCTCTGCCAGATGAGGAGCTGGAAGAAGGAGACCAGAGCAGCCTGGACATCCTACTTTTTCTCCACAGCCACTGTCTATCAGCAGGATTCCTCCTTCTCCTCAGTGAGACCAAATCTAAACAGCTAGGGGGAGGGATAGCTCAGTGGTTTGAGCATTGGCTTGCTAAACCCAGGGTTGTGAGTTCAATCCTTGAAGGGGGCCACTTAGGGATCTGGGGCAAAAATTGGTCCTGCTAGTGAAGGCAGGGGGCTCGACTTGATGACCTTTCAAGGTCCCTTCCAGTTGTAGGAGATTGGTATATCTCCAATTATTACCTTTTTTTTTTTTATTACCTAGATAGCTGGTCTGTCCGTTGCACCACAATCCCTCATGCCTGATCCTCCCTGCCAAAGTCCTGTACCTGGCTCCAGAGAATTGTCTCACATCTTGCTGGGAACTCGACTTTTTGTGCCCAGAGAGTCTCGGCCTATTCCACCAATTTCCCCGAATCGGGCCCCGCCCCTAAGAGGGCCCCGCGCACAGTGAGAAGCCCTTCCCAGGCTAGAGGCACCTTTTTTAATTTTTACTCATCTGACGGCACTTCGGGTCTTCAGCAGCACTTCGGCGGCGGGTCCTTCAGTACCGCTGAAGACCTGGATCGAGTGAAGGACCCACCACTGAAGTGCCGCCCAAGACTCGGAGCACCGCCCAGTGAGTACAAGCCCCACGTATTTTTTATTTTATTTTATTTTTAAACACGTGTGGGTTGTTTTTTTTTTTTTTTAAAGTCATCCCTACCGGGGCCCCATCGAAACTGTTCAAATTGGGCCCCGCACTTCCTAAAGCTGGCCCTGCTCGGCCCCAGTCAGTAGAGGACCTGAGAAACACAGTATCTGCCTTTTCCAAATAAGTACTTGGAAAAGTTTTGTTCCTGTGACCACATGGCCTAATGGATAAGGTGTCTGACTTCGGATCACGTGATTGAGGGGTCGAGTCCCTTTGTGGTTGTGCAATTTTACCTTTGTGCTGAACGTCCTGCTCCCTTCAGGGCTGGAACCTCTTCTTGGCTGCTCAGGCCAATCCTCTGGCTTCAGCTAGAGCCCCGGGAAGGAGTTGGGGTTTGGGTGTCACAAAGGCTGGGGCATGAGCCCCAGGTGCTTCCAGTCTTGCCTTTGCCCTTCCTGACTTGCCAAAGAAAATGGGCGGCTGCCCGGGCTAGAGTGTAGAGCAGTTTCTCTTTTCCAATTGTGCCCCTGTCCCTGTGCTGGAGGGTACTTGCTAAATAGCACCTTGGGAGCCTGGGTGTTTCTCTGCTTCTCGCCAGCTGGGGAAAAGCCTCTTGGGGTAAAATCTCCTGCCCCACTGCCAAAGTGACCACCTTGAGTGGGAACGGTAAGAGGCCCCACCAGGGGGGGCTGGCCCTGCTTTCCTACCGTCTTTTGATGTTGGCCACAGAGCATCAGCAGCTGGTTGTGGGTGGTTTTCAGTGGGTGTTTGGCATGGCAGGGAGCAGGGAGCAGCCTGGCTCGGTGTCTCTGTGGCTGTCTGCTGGCCATGCATAGGCATGGTTCTCCCCTCCTCTTGCCCTACCCTTGGTTGCTCTGTGGCTTTTAAGCTTCCCTTGGAGATGTCAGCACCAGCCGCCTCTGCTCCAGGTGCCCAGAGGAGGAGAGGTGCTGGGCTCCAGCCTGGGACTCTGCCTCCCTCCTGCCTTTCCCTGACTATGAAACCTGGCCCTGACACTCCTTTCTTCAAGTGCCATGTGGGCAAGAGGAAAATGTGGTAGAAAGCACAAGGGCCAAACTTGTGGGCATCAGAAATCCCAAACACCCAGTCAAACCACAGCCACTTCTAGACCCCATTCCAACCAAAGACCTGGCTCCAGTGGGGATGAGTCACTCAGCACAAGGTAAACAACTCATTCTTAGACAGCTGGAGATAGGAAAGCACTTGGATCTCCAGGGATTTACCACAAGGTCCCACTCAGATTTGAACTCAGATTTCAGCATGCCAACCCTTACACCATGGGACCAGCTTGTGCTAGTTTCTCTGAACATTGGTGACCCTATCCTAGAGTACCAGGGTGGGAAGAGATCTCAGGAGGTCATCTAAGTCCAACCTCCTGCTCAAAGCAGGGCCAATCCACAGACAGATTTTTATCCCAGATCCCTAAATGGCCCTCTCAAGGACTGAGCTCACACACCTGGGTTTAGCAGGCCAATACTCAAACCACTGAGCTCTCCCTCCCTCACCGGGCCAGTTTCTGTAAGGGGACTGTTGGCCCTTTACTAAAACTTAGTGGGGGTTTTGGTTGGCTAGTTCCCAGTCCCAATAGAAGGGGGAAGGGTCAATGGGAAATCAGGACCCTGAGACTGACATGCCCCTGGGGCAATGGTCACCAACTGGTAGAGAACAAGTGAGAATTTGTTAATGGAGAAAAATTCCTGGTGATAATTGGCAAAGCTGTGGAGATTTTGAAAAGTTCCAATGAATTTACACATGAAGATACAAACAGAGAGACAAACACACAGAGATAGAATTAGAAAATCACACACTGCACAGACCGACACAGACATAAACAAAAACCAAACCCACACAGCACACAGAGCCATATACACATAAGGGAAAACCACACAAAACATAGAAAGAACAAATCCACACCAAAAAGTACAGCAAAATCCCACAACAAGAAAGCACAAAAACCACATTCCAAAAGAATACTAAGCAAAAAACCAATCTGCATGCAAAAGTCATACACACACCCACGCACACACACAAAACTATGCAAGGCATCCACCAAAATCACACAGGACCCACATACACATCAACATGACAGACAACAAAAAAACCCCAACATACAGAAAGCCAGGCAGGGTTTGAGTCTCACAGCGAAGAGGGTGAGCCCACAGGTGGTTTGGGGAGCAAAGACTGAGGGGGAGTCGGGGGCAGTGCTCTGGGCTCTGCCTGACCCCTCCTGACACAGGCGGCTGGTGGAGAGCAGAGCCTGGTAGATCTGTAGAATCTGCCCTGCTCTCTGTAAAGCAAGGGGACCTCGGTGTCTTCTGAGCTGGAATTGTATTTTCTGCAGGACAAAATGATTGGCAGAAGCCATTTGCTTAAAGGAAACTAGTGCTGTAGGTGAGGTTTGAACTCACAACCTCAGCATGACTCCACTCAGCACTGCTCTGTAAGTACTGGGCACTAACCCATTGCACCACTGTTTTCAGTAATTTGTCTCCATGTTTCATGGATGTATTAGCGGAGTGGGGGGGGGTTGCATTAGCTAAAACAAATCCATATTAAAGGCTGCAGGATGGCAGCAGCAGAGGTGGGGAGCCTCCTTCCATGTGATAGACCTGGTTCCCCCTTCCGTTGCTGAGGGGAAGGTTGGTGCTTTGAGCCCACCCGGTGCTGGAATGTCCCATGGGTGAGGTTAACGGGACTCTTGGGAAGGGAAGGGAAGTCTTTTCTATCCCTGCCTAGCTCCATTGGTCTCCTGTGGCCCTTTCGGCTCTCTGCTCCCCTGTTGGGGAGATGCAGAGACAAGCCCCCATCTGGGTGAGTCACCGAGAGGCTGTGTCCCATGGCGTGTGTGGGGGAGAGGGGGAGGGGTGGGATGGGGCTCAAGGGGAGAAGGTTGTGTGTGACAGTGGGGGGGGAGAGGGGGAGGGTGTGTTCCTTAGGATAGAAATGATGGAAAACACAGGGGCAGTGACAGTGAAGCCCCGTGTCTGAGTGTTATGACCCTGTGTGGTGCTGCCGTTCACCTTCCCCTCCTATGGGCTCAGCTTTCATTGAATCCAGCATTTTTTCACCTGTCATCACCACAGAGGTGTCCCACACGCCTCAGCTACCGAGTGTCCCTCTTAGAGATGCCGAGGACTGGAACTGATTTCAGCTGCTGGACAGCTCTGCTAGGTCTTTATTCATTTGCACAGGAAAATGCTGAGTGTTTAAACTCATTTCAAGCCCCCTGCCCCCATTCAGCGAACTCCTGAACATACTGGAGATGGGTCTGGAAATCGATTTTCATTCAAAAAAGTTTTTAAAGGGAATCACTTGGATTGGAACTAGGAACCCATTACCCTGCAGCGAAACATTCACCCACTGAGCTATACTCACAACAGAGAGTGTCCTGTATAGCCCAGAGCAGGAACAGTTTTTAACCTGGGGGGTTAGTGAACTTTCTCTCTATACAAACACCACAGCTTACAAACTCCCCACCCCCGCTCTGTGTCACCAGAGCACAACAGCAACTCTCCTTGGGGCACACACAGCTCCCCAGCTCCCTGCCCGTCAGTCTCTCCAGCATTGCTCCAATCCCTTAAAGCAGGGTCTCAACCACAATTTACGTTAGGGCCAGGGCCAGTCCTCCAGTCCTCCCAGTGGGCCAATAATGTCACTCATACTGCCCAGAACCCGCCCCCCAGAACTCCACCCTCCCTGGGAGGGAGTTTGGGTGGGGGGAGGAGGTCTGGGGTGCAGGCCCTGGGCTGGGGATTGGGGTGCAAGCTCTGGGGGGAGTTTGGGTGCAGAAGGGGTGAGAGGCTGGTCTCTGGGATGGAGTTTGGGTGCAGGGTGCAGGCTCTGGGCTGGGGCGGGGGTAGCGGGAACAGGAGGAGGGGTGGGGTTGCAGGCTCTGGGAGAGAGTTTGGGGGTGGGAGTATGTGGGGAGGGGATGGGGGTGCAGGCTCAGGAAGGGGGTCAGGAGTGTGGCGCTTACCTGGGGCTCCAAGGCGGGGCAGGCTGGGGGTCCTCCGCATGCTGCTACCCCCAGGCATCACCCCCACAGCGTCCCATTGGCCACAGGGGTGAAAAGGCAGGGGCAGCGCGCGGAGGCACAGACCCACTCTGCCCTGCCATGAAGAGGGGCCGGCAGCCACTGGAGCGAGCAGGCAGATGCTGCTCAGCTCTGCTGCACTGACGGGGCCCCTGGGGGGGGAGCGCCTGGGCACAGCAGGTGGGGCCAAGGGAGTGACCTGGTCCTAAAACTGCTGGCGCCCCACAGGCGAGACCTGGGAACCAGGACTGCCAGCCAGACAAACACCTTTAAGAGGTGGCGTCCCTCTCCCTGTCAAAAACTGATCTTCAGTTCAGTGACAGCCTGAATTGTTCCTTATCCCGGCTGCAAAATCTTTTGATGTACTTCTTCCTATCAGCAGTGTATTGTTTTCTCTGGAGTCTAGACCTTGACCAAGAAATTTGTACCTTGATAAAATAATCGACTGCCCCTGGTGAAGACAATGGACTTGACACCCACTGGGGTGTCCCTACACAGGTACAAGTACTAACAACAGTGGCTGCCTTTTAGCCATAGATTTTAATCATACCCGTTAAATCATTTCTCAGCCCGAGACCTTCACCCACATTCCATAGAGCATTGGGCCACCATGTGGACGTTTCATTTCTGACCTCAGTTTCACACAGAGACAAAATTTCCTTTGCACAGATCCATGAACAGCAAAATCTTCCTGTGTCTCTTGTCTGAGCCAGGGCATTCAATTCCAGTGACCCCTTCTCTCCTGCAATGGCAATGGTCAGACAGAGGGGACATGGCACCTGCATCCCTGCCAGGGAGATGTTGGCTCGGCTCTTTCTTTCCGCTGCTGTTGTTAGTCCATGAAACATCAAGGGTGGAATGCAAGGCTGAGTTCACGCACCAGCCCTCAGTGCCCCAGAGAAATCCTGCCCCCTGCTATTGGAAAGATGTGCTGGAGATTTGAATGGGAAAGGGACTGTCTGAATTGTCAGAGTGGGGAATGAACAACAATCTACAGCAATGTCGTTCACACAAACACACTCTCATCCTGCTCCAGCCGGAAGGGAAATGGGCAGGAATTCTCGCTGTTCAGCCAAGGACACACTTACACTGATGCGCAGCCGTGAGTGTGCTGGGGAAGCTGGTCTGAGCAAACAATTTGAAGTGACAATTCAGTGAGAACAAAATCATCATGCAGTGAAATGGGTGCATGTCAAGTAGTTGTGGCCGAGTGGTTAAGGCGATGGACTAGAAATCCATTGGGGTCTCCCTGCGCAGGTTCGAATCCTGCCAACTACGCAAGCACTGTGCTGTTGTTATTATTGCAGTCTTAGTGCCTGAGCATCCACAGTGCGAACTGGAGATAAATCTAGTTTCACTCTGTCTACACTTAAAATGCTGCTGTGGCACTGCTATAGCACTTTGGAGTAGACAGTGACTGGAGGGATTTTCCCATCCCTCTAATAGCTGCATGAACTGAACAATTCTTCCTTTTCTTTAGCACTAACTAACCCGGGATTAGGTCACCTTAACTCTATGAGTTTGTGTGGGGGGTCACACCCTGGGAGACATCGCTTTGCCAGTTCAGTGCCCAGCGTACACCAGCCCTTAGATCCCTCTGGGTATTTCAATGCAGGCACTGACCTGTGAGAGGAAAACATCAGCTCACAAACACAGAGACTGAATTTCCCACATTTAATCTCGCTGCACTTTCCAGAAAGTCACAAAATTCAATTCATTCTTCCTAGGACAGTGAAAAAATAAGTGACACTAAGTTTTTGGCTTGGTTAAATAAAATTAAGTGTTTAATTAATATAGTAAAAATCTGCACTGATTCCTCTAACTAACACCACAGCGTGAAATAGGAACAGAGACAAAGCTTGTCAGTGACGACTAATTTTACAAATGATCTTCCCATTAATTAATGTCCACGCTGCCCCCATTGGAGGTCTGGGCATCTCCAGTGTCATTGCTCTGCATTCACCTTCCCCTTAGAATTGTTATCGGACATTCGACTTCCTCTGCAGCATGGGGCATGTGTCACTTGCTGGAGGATTCCCTGCACCTTGAGGTCTTTAAGCCACGATTTGAGGCCTTCAATAACTCAGACATAGGTCAGGGGTTTGTTACAGGAGTTTGTGGGTGAGATTCTGTGGCCTGCATTGTGCAGAAGGTCAGACTAGATTATCATAATGGTCCCTTCTGACCTTAAGTCTATGAATCTATTCCCAAATTTGGAAAATAGTGCAGTTCAGAATGTGAATAGTGACCCCATCTCCTTCCTGCACCTGCTCTACATTGCTCCACAGCATCTTCTCCCCGTGCAGAGTCATCCCAGCACGGCAGTGCAGCCGCCCAGGGTTCAGCAGGGGCCCCTGGCAAGGACCGTGGGTGCAGCTAATAGCCAGGCCTGGCCGTAGGCAGCTGTAAAAAAGCAACCCCCCCGCCTAGAAGTACAGAGACTGAATTCTCCAACTATAACATCATGACCCCCTGTAGAAAGCCACACGTGTCAGTTGTATTTTCACAGGGAGATGCAAAAATCAAGTGACACCAATTTTTAAGTTGAGTAAATAAAGTTGAGGAGATAGTTATTAACCTACCAAAAATATACTAAAGATCCCTCAACATAACACGTGAAGGTGAAATATGAACAGAGACAAACCTTGTCAGCAAAGGCTCATTTCCCAACCAATCCTCAAAATGACCTGTGCTCTAGAGAGGAGGTAATAAGTGAAGGGGGCATTTTTGACTCCTTAGTGTCCCTGGGCTGGAATTCTACATTCCACAGGGCCAAATGAGGGGGTGATGCCACTTGGTTAATGAAAACTAGTGTTCCAGGTGAGGCTTGAACTCACAACCTCAGCATAGCTCCTCTCAGCACTGCTCTATAAGTACTGTGCACTAACCCATTGTGCTACTGGAGCACCTGTTAATTGCTATTCTCCCACTTCCCTAGGTTGATAAAGCCAAGGAGTGACCCCAAAACATTCTCAGTGGGGTTGAGAGCAGGTAGCAACAAGTGTTGGTACTTGGTGAGGTGGATTCTTCTTAAGGCTTCCAGGCCGCATTTCACCCTTTTGTTCTTCCCTGTGTAATAACAGAGCTGGTTAAGACTCAATGGAGAGTCTTGCTGCAGACCAACAGATCTGAAATCACTGAGAACCAGCGCTAAGCATTAGTCCTGCTTTGGGACAGTGTCTCTCATGCAACAAACTGCCCAGTCTGCGCTAACAGCTGAAATCAGGGAGACCTGTGTGAAGTGCAGGGCCCCAGGGGTGCCTGAACAGGGGGGAACAACACCCCAGGACTTTTAAACATGGGAGGGCTCTGCCTTGCCCCTTTGTAATGACGGTAAGGGCGAGTGAGGGTGGGGAGGGGACGGAGAGCAGCGAGCGGGAGGAGGGGTCTGGGGGGAGGAGGCAGCGCAGGAGCGGGGCCTTGGGGAGAAGGGGTGGGGCAGAGGCGTGGAGTCGAGTAGCAGTGATGGGGCTACTGTTTGGGCTCTGGTGGCTGCTACTTTTAGGGAGCCTGCCCCGATCCTGGTGGGACCACAAGACATCCCAGAGGAGAGAGGGTGGCCAGCAGAGCGGTGACAGGGGGGAACGGCAAGCGGCCGGCAATGTGGCCAGACAGCGGAGGGAGAAAGGGGCTTTTCCCCCGGGAGGTGAGAGGTGAACTCTGGGTTTTCACTGACTCAGGCCAGCAGCTCTGGGAGAGGTGCAGTGAAGGGAGGGGCACATCCACAGAGCTTCTGGTGTCTGGATTTAGGAGTCCGAGGCAAAAGACCACTGCCCAGCGCACTGTGGGGGGGTGTTTTGCTCATAGTGTTGTGTTATGAATCCTCATTGTGGTGTTTTCCCAAGTTAATACAAGGTGATTTTCCTTCTATTTCTTAAAGTTTCTTTTCTACACTCAGTGCATGTGAGTGGGTAAAGTATCGCCTCTTAGAGGCACCCAGTGGCCAGGCTAGTTTCCCCAGGTTACTGGGTGGGGGCTTAGGCAGACTGTGTGTTGTATTGTTGAAGAGGAGCCCCAAGCACCCAAACAGGGAATTGTAACTTCAACCTTAAGAGTAAGAGCCAGAGGTGCTGCCAGCTGAGCTAGCCAGGCCGCCTAAACGTATTAACCCCTTTCACCGCAAGAGCAAAGACCGGGTACTTCTGTGCTTCTCAGCAGCTGGGAAAAAGCCTCTTGGGGGAAATGTCTCCTGTCCCACCGCCAAAAGGAGCCCATTGAGTGGGAACAGCCACTCGGGGGCTGGCCCTGCTTTCCAACCACCTTGTGATGCTGGCTGCAGAACGAATGCTGGTCTGTGAGTGGCCTTCAGTGGGGGTTTGGCATGGCAGGGAGCAGGTTGGCCGGGTGTCTCTGTGGCTGTCTGCTGGCCACGCATAGGCATGGTTCTCCCCTCCTCTTGCTCTGCTCTTGGTTGCTCTGTGGCTTTTAAGCCTTCCCTTGGAGCTGTCAGCACCAGCCGCCTCTGTTCCAGGTGCCCAGAGGAGGAGAGGTGTGCTGGGCTCCAGCCTGGGACTCTTCCTCCCCCCTGCCTAGCCCTGACTGTGAAGCCTGGCCCTGGCCCTGCTTCCTTTAAATGCCATGTGGGCAAGAGGAAGAGTGTGGCAGCTGCAGGGACCAAAGTTGTGGGCATCAGGTGAAGCAGCGAGAAACAACCATATGGTCAAACCACAGGACTCTCTAGCCAGACTGTTAAGTTCTAGGACCCCAGCCTATAGCCGCCAGCCCATTGAACCAGCCAGACCAAAGACCTATCTGCAGTGGGGATCAGTCACCCAGCGTGAGGGAAAAAACTCACTCTACTTCACCCTGAGAGAAGGTAGCCAAACACATTGAGCTCCAGGGATTTGTAGCAAAGCAACATATCTCCACAAGGTCCCACTGACATTTGAACTCAGATTCCAGGATTCAGAGTCCTGAGTGCTGCCCATTACACCATGGGACCTGCTGCCATTTCATTTTCTAGACCCCTGTGACTCTCAGCTGGCTGGTTTGCACTCTGCACCTATTGCTTCCCACCAGCGGCTTCCTCTCGCAGGACTCTCTCTCCTCCTCCAGCGACTGTGGTCCTCCACTACTGGATCCGTGGGTCCTGCCCTGAGACCCCACATGCCCCTGCTTTGTCTCCGTTCCCTGCAGGCTGCAAAAATGTCAGGGGAGGCTGCTCCTCCCTTCACTCGGTGCTTCCACTCATATTGGCCAGCTGCAGCCTCATCTCCTGGAACTCGGGCAGCTGTCGCTTGATCCGGTCGTACAGTCACACGCTGACTGGCTCCCCTGCCTGGATGCTCTTGTGGAAATCCCACAGGCGACGCTGCAGGACTCGGAACCACTGGTTTCTTTAATGTTGTGGTGTTTGCCCGACCGCCAAACAAAGCCGCCAACTCCTCCCTCACCGACTCCCACGAATCCCCCTGGTTACCATAGAACCCTCTGATGCTTTAACGTTCTGCCAACACCGCCAGGCCTCACCCCCTGCTCCTTTATCTTGCAAGCTCTGGATGTTCAGCTTCCAATATCCCCTGCTGTGGGTCAGCTAATTGCCCACTTTGAGCACATGGTGAGAGCTGCGTGATCCGAACTGTCCATTGGCACCACCCTGCACTGGGCTGTCGACGTGCTCTCCTTCACGGAAAACTGGTCAATGCGACTCCTGGCCTGTCCCCGCAGAAAGGTGTATCCCTTCTGCAGCTGGTGTGAGCTCGGGTCAGAGGAATAGGAGGCTACCACCCGCCCTCCACTGGTTCCACTGTGGAGAAACACGTTCTCTAAGCCAACCTCACTACAGACCTTCGCCAGGTAGTGCTCATCATAGAATAGTTTCCTCTGACCGTCAGGAAAACAGGACCAGCAGTCCTCAGGCTGGCTGCAACAATTGAAATCCCCACCCCCCCAACACCGTGCGGTCCAGAGGAAGGGTGTCAGTTCCTTCATAGAACTTTCCTTTTAAGCCTTAATTGGGGACCATACACACTAATATAGCCAGAACCAGTGCCATGGAGCACAAAGCGCACCAGTAATGCTCTCCCTGGTTGGCGCTCCAGCACCTTCTGTACTCGCACCATGAATGTGAAGAGCAAGACTCCAACCCCATCATTCTTCACTGGCCTGGAGGACCAGAGAGATGGGCCCTTCCACCAATCACCATCAAGCTGCTCTAGAGTTGTTAATGTGTATTTCCTGAACACCCACCCTGTCCAAGTCCAGCTGCTCCAAGGCACTGAACATCAAGCATCTCCTCCTGGGCCCCCAAATCCCTGCCACTTTCCACAT
Source organism: Mauremys mutica (assembly GCF_020497125.1). Taxonomy (NCBI): domain Eukaryota; kingdom Metazoa; phylum Chordata; order Testudines; family Geoemydidae; genus Mauremys; species Mauremys mutica. The sequence goes on from NW_025423294.1 coordinate 162,897, forward strand.
GGCCACTTTTACAGATGCCCCTTCCAGGGCACTGCCCTCACTCTGCTCCACAGAGGAGTTTTCATCCCCTATTCCTGCCTGTCACTGCCCAGCAGCCCTCTGGCACCATTCCTGAGGGCCACCCTGCCTCACTCTCTTCCCGCCATATTGGGTAAACCAATAAGTCATGTAGGAGAGACAGCTCCTGTCCCTCATTGTTAAAGGTGAGGCCAGCAGCACACAGTTTTTTTTCCTTATTGCAGAGCCCAAGCTCAGGGAGTCATCTTGAGTGCAGGCACCGCTGTGCTCCCAGAATACAAGACCCCACTGTACAAAGAGGGATGAAAGGGCCTGCCAAAGACTGGGATTGAACCAGCAACCTTTAGATCTTCAATCTAACACTCTCCCAACTGAGCTACTTTGGCAGCTGTAGGGCAGTATTTTGGCCTGTTGCTTCTCTTTCCGGCAGGTTTTTGCAGCAGTTGCACACAAAAAGGACGTCATTGGGAGCGGCCCATGAAGACAAGACTCGCTTTTGCCTGCCTTGCTCAGCTTGACTTGCTGCCTCACCCCGTTCCTGCCCTAGTGCCCGGGTTGACCTGGTGGCGGAAGGGGACTGGGGGCCAGTGGCGCGGGGAGGAAGTTGAGCTGGACCCTGAACTAGACTCCAACGCCTTAACCACTCAGCTATCACAGCTGTGAGCACAAAAGTGCCTCAATGCCAGAGAAACTGGTAAAGAATCACAATGCCCAGGCTTGAAGTCATCTGAACTACAGAATTCCCACCGCAAACCTGGCTCCCAAAGCACAGGGGGGATTGGGGGTTTGTTCTCTTTGCTTAGCCATGTGCAGTAGCTCATGCTCCAATGTGTCTGTTAGCCTATAAGGTGCCATAGGACTCTTTGCTGCTTTTACAGATCCAGACTAACACGGCCCCTCTGATACTCGTAGTGACACTCTCCAATGGATCCCCATCCTCCACGCACCGTGAGGTAGGTAGGAGCAGATCATTATTATCCCTACTTGAAAGAGGGAGAAGCTAAGGCTGAGAAAGGAGAATTGACTTGTCTTAGGTCACACAGCCAGTCAGTGGCAGAGTTGGGAATAGGACCCAAGAGCCCTGATTTTCAAACTAACCATCAGATCTTGAATTTCACACATTGAATGACCTGAATAAAGTGCTCTCGGATGAGCTCCAGACCAACAACAGTGCACAGTAATTATTCAGCAAGTATTTGAGGAGAACTGCAATGTTAGAGAGAATCATGAACTGATCAGAGACCATTAATGCAGCGAAGCAGCAAAATTTGTCAAACATATAACAGGTTATGACTTATTTCCTTGGTCTTAAAAGAGAACAACAAGGACCTGAGTCTCCTCCCTGTCAATAACCCCCTGCTCAGCCAATCAGGGTAGAGACAGGACGGGAGGCTGAGGGTTCTCACCAGAGAGCCCAAAGGATGGTCCAGGTCACTGGTGGGGATCACTGCCCGAGCACTATTTCAGCCCCACATTTTTGGGTGGACTTCCCTGAGTGGGAGCTGCAGAGCACTCCCCCGCAACACACACACACACACACCGCTCCTGGTGTTGGGAGGGGAACAGGTGAAAGGACAAAAGAAGCAAGAGACAAAGAGAAAGGAGGAAGGGATGGATGGAGGAAAAGGTGAAACAAAAAGGACAAACCCTAATAACCCCAGTGATTCTAAGGGACAAAATCCCAAGCGCGGAATAAAATTCTGCCACCTTAAGTTCGTGTTTTCCATGCCTATAATTCAACTGTCACCAGATGGATCAGACTGAACAGGTTTCAAACCTCGAGGAGGCTCTTACCTTCTAAACAGGGACGGCTGGTCTCTAGTAAAATCAGGCAAAGGGAAGGAGAAAACTCGAAAAAGGTTCCTCCTGGCGCTCACATCCATGAACCCGAATACTCCCTCAGTCCTCAAAGAGAGACCTGGAGAAAGAGACTTGCTGAAGCAAAGCCACAGGGGTCTCTGAGGTTTCCCTGGCCCCTCGCCCCTGTCCTGCCTGGCTGGTGTCAGCATCTCTCTGTGAGGTCACCACCTCCCCACCACCTTTGACCAATAGTCTGAGGTCCTGCAAAAGGCCTTTGTGATGTCACTGCCACACCCCTCCCTTGCTGTGCTAATGTCCTGCCCCTGGCCAGGCACTTTGGAGGTTTGAGCTACTCCCTGTGGATCACCCCACTCAAGGAGCATTCGTTCTAGGAAGCAAGCCGGCTAGACAGGAAAACATCAGACGCTGCTCCCAATGCTACATTCAGTTTTTCAGAAATTAGTCAACTTTATGGCCAGAAGAGACCATTAGAGCATCTAATCTGACCCCCTGCATATCACAGGCCTCCTGTATGACACAATAGCTACTTTTGGGGCAAACACATTCCAGAAAGGCATCTAGTCTTCATTACATTACATCAGGAGATGGAGAATCCACCACTTTCCTTGGTAGCTTGTTCCTGCGGTGAATCATCCTCGCTGTTGAATATTTGTGTCTTATTTGTAATATGAATTTGTCTTTTTTCACCTTCCAGCCATTGGGTCTTGTTATGCCTTTCTCTGCTAGATTCAAGAGCCCTTTCATACCCAATCTTTTCTCTCCATTAAGGCCCGTCAATGCTTCAGTGAAGTCACCTTTCAATCTTCTTTTGATAAGCTAAACAGGTTGAGCTCGTTCAATAGCTCACTAGAAGGCATTTTTCTCCAGCCTTCAGAACATTTACTGGCTCTTTGGTCATCAGACTCCTGAACTGCAGCTGGATGTGGTTCTTGTTCTTCTGCACAGCACAGCTCCTGGAGAAGAGGGATCTGCAAATGTACATTCATATGATCCCTTTGTTTAATTGATGAAAACATAAATTGACACTTAGAGGATTGGAAGTGATTTCAGCGGATGGACAGCTTCGCTAAGTTTTTATGCATTTGGACAGTGAAATGTTGAGTGTTTACATTCATACCAAGCACCCCCGTATAGTGGAGCTCCTGAACATAATGGAGAATGGAAAGGAAAATGTTTTCCTTTTTTTTGAAAAAAGATAGAAGGTTATAAGAAAACACTGGGGCTTGAATCAAGGACTACTTGATCTGCAATCAAGCACTCTACCACTAAACTATACTCTCATGACGGCAAAAGTATGGACTCATGATCTCCAGCACGTTGAAGGACAGACCCTGCTTCATCGAGCTCCTTTGCCATTCCCAGACCACAGGTGGTTTTAAAAATGGTATTTGATTAAACTCCTTAAATGTGGCAAACACCACAGCTTGCGCACCCACCGATATAGCTTCTCCCACTGATATAGCTGCCACCTCTTGGGGAAGTGGATTAACTACACCCACAGGAAAACTCTCTCCCATCAGCATAGATCAGTGGTTCCCAAACTGTGAGTCAGGACCCCAAAGTGGGTCATAACCCTGTTTTAATGGGGTCGCCAGGGCTGGCATTAGACTTGTTGGGGCCTGGGGCTGAAGCCAAAAGTCTGAGCCCCACCACCCAGGGCTGAATCCCTCAAGCTCTGGTTTTGCCCTCCCGCAACTGGATAAGAGGGCACAGTGTGAAATGTTTGGGGAATCACTTCTATGCAGTCCAATAAAAGCTATTCCTCACCCACCTACCCCTCCATCAGGACTGACTAGGTATGTTCTGCTGCCCTTCACTCATGCAGGAAGGATAATAACATTTCATTCCACTCAATCCTAAAGTGATTTGTAACCCACCACCAGCCAAAACTGGTCATTTTGGGAAAGTGGCCCCATCATGCTGCATATCTAGGCAGAGTAGGTGTGTCTGTGCAAACACGGTCTGTTCCTGAAGTCTTTCCCCCAGCTCCTCACTAGATGTGACGGGGGAGCTCATTCAGCCTCTGCTTCTGCTTAGTATTTAAAAACTCCTTATTGTCCCTATCTCTGCTTGCCTTAGATTTCTCCTCCTGTCCTTTTCTTTATAGTTCTGATGAGGTGGCTGAGTGGTTCAGGTGGTGGACTGCTAATCCATTGTGCTTTGTATGCATGGGTTTGACACCCATTCTCATCGGATGCATTTAGTCTTCATCTATCCTTTATAGACAACCATCTCCCCCTTTGGTTCAATGACAGATCAAACAATGGTGCTTCTTGCAAACAAAAACCTTCTCAGAAACTCAGAAGTCCCTTGTTGTAAAGAAAATGTCTAAATCCCAGATTTCTAAAAAAAAAAATTCTCTTGTGCTGTATTTCTTAGTTTTAATCTCAAAAGGGAACATCCTCAACATCTCCCCCAAACACCCTGAGACCTCCCCAAATTATTAAAATATCCTCAACCTGAGCAAGGCCAAAACAGTGAACCAGAGCTAGTGTCTAGGCCAAGCTGTTCTGAAGGAGGCAACTCAAACATTTTCTCCCTGCTTCCCTTGGCAAGGTCTGACTGAGAAAACAAAATTCCCCAGACTGAAAATTTTCTGCTGAAACACCCATACTAGTCTGTTTGGGGACTTTGATTTGAACGTATTATTATTATTCTCTTCTGATTTATCTCAGTTCAGTGTTTGTCCTCCAGATGTGTTTACAGGTATTGAGGTGTGGGGGAGAGAGACCAATTCATAATGTCTCTATCCCCCTTTCATAGTTTCTTCCAACTTGCTAGGAAGCTCCTTTGCTACGATGTGAGTCAAGCAGTGTCCATTGTCTCTGTGCTATCTCGGAGAAGCCTGCATTGTACACGGTTCCTGGGATAGTCCTTGGGAGTGTGGATCCCTTCAATGGGCCAGCAGCGAGTCTGGCTCTTCCATTGTCACACCCGAAAGGCTGGTGGGGGGCATTTCCCAACATCATAACATATCTCAGTAACACACACAGAGCAAAACTTCATAACTTCCCAACCAATGCGAGCACACACAATCCAACACGATATTAATGTTCAACAGATCAAGACTTTTGAAATGATACCTCACCAGGCAGACTTTGTACAAACCATGTCATCATTATATGAGAGTGGTGAATATGGGGCTTCCAGGTGCTGCTCTGAGCACAGCGTGCCACCCCTGGGCTTACACTGCAATGGAGACGTACCCTTAGAGTCCATCTCTCCTGGGATAAAGATGGCAGCATGGCTGGCCTGGGTCATCTGACTTGGGCTCATGGAGCTAAAGCTGAGGGCCTAAAAACTATGGTGCAGATATTTGAAGCCTGGGTTCAGAAACCCTCACCCCTCGTGGGGTCTCAGAGGTTGGGCTCGAGCCCATATGTTTGCACTGTAATTTTATAGTCTTGCAGCCCAAGCCCCATAAGCCTGAGTCAGCTGAGCCGGGCTTTGGGACAGGTGCCCTGGGTATGTTAATCACAGTGTAGATATAACGTTAGGCTACGTCTCCAGTGCAATGAAACACCCTCGGCTGGCCCGTGTCAGATTAATTGGGGCCATGTGGCTTGGTCTGGAAAGTTGCAGTGTCCGTGTCTGGGCTCAGGCTCAGTCCCTGCTCTAGGAACCCAGAAGGTTGGGAGGGAGTTTAGCGAGTGGAAATGGTAAAACCGCAGTGGAGTATTACCTTGGACTCAATGGCATTTCTCCATTGGTCTGTCTGCTCTGGGGCAGGGACAATAACACGTCCTGCTGCTTTCGTTATTTCATAGGGTGGTTTAGGATTTTCCTTCTCAGACACTGGGCACAAAGTAGGTCTCAACCCTCGGCATAAACTAAATGAGCTGCCCATAGATTCTGGCAGCCACAATGAAGTATTTGGTGTGAGAGCTCAGACCTGCCCCTGTCCCAGAGGGAGGGGATCATCATTGAGGGGACTGGACCACTGACCTATCAGCTCTTAACTCACAAACTTTCAGTAACTCTATCATCAGTGCCTGTGAGTGTAATTTAAACTATAAGGAAAGCCACACTGGGCCCAGAGCAATAGTCCATCTAGTTTTGAATCTTGTTTTCTGACAGTAGCCAATGCCAGGTGCCCCAAAAGCCAGTTAACAAGGTACCACTGGGAGTAGAACCCAAGATCTCCTATTTATTAAACAGGTGCTTTAACCAACTAAGCCATGGTGCCTGCTGATATCTAAAACAACATGTCTGCCCACACCTGACTGTCTGCCCACCCCCACAGGGGCCTGACAAGCTTTGCTCGTGTTTGGATTCTGTAAAGCAGAGGAGCAGGTGAAGATTTACTCCTAAGGTGGGTGTGTGATTCTTTGCACAGGTCTATGCTGCAAAACTAGGTCAGTGTAACTACATTATTCAGGGGTGTAAAAAAATGTACCCCCCCCCAAGCAATGCAGTTCTATCAACCCAGCCCCGGTGCAGATAGCGCTGTGTCAACAGGAGGGCTGCTCCCATCAACAGAGCTTGGGGAGGGGCTTGGTTAGTGATGACCCAGAGAACAGGTGGCCCATGACTCTTGCATGTGGGGAGGCTGGGCATGAGCTCCCTAAGAGCTGGTCCGCCTCTTGCTCGCTCCTCTCCTCCCCTGAGGCCTCCTTGCCTGATGCTCATGCCTCTACACCCTGTGCCCCAAGGTCTGCCCACCACCCCCACCTCTCTGCCCCTCCCCTGAGACCTACTCTGCCCACCACCCCCACCTCTCTGCCCCTCCCCTGAGACCCACCCTGCCCACCACCCCCACCTCTCTGCCCCTCCCCTGAGACCCGCCCTGCCCACCACCCACACCTCTCTGCCCTTCCCCTGAGACCCGCCCTGCCCACCCCCCCACCTCTCTGCCCCTCCCCTGAGACCTGCCCTGCTCACCACCCACACCTCTCTGCCCCTCCCCTGAGACCTGCCCTGCCCACCACCCACACCTCTCTGCCCCTCCTGTGACACCCGTCCTGCCCACCACCCACACCTCTCTGTCCCCTCCCCTGCCCAGCCCAGCCCAGCCCAGCCCACCGCTTGCACCTCTCTGCTTCCCCCCCTGAGACCCGTTGTGCCCACCTCTTTCTTCATGCTGCTGTTGTTATTCAAAGAAACATCAGGGATGGAATAAAAAGCTGAGTTTACTCCAGGGTGAGGAAAGAAAGGAGCCACCAACCCCCTGGCACAGCTCAGTGCCCCAGAGAAAACCTGCCCCCTGCTATCGCAATCACTGATGTGCTGGGGATCTGGCGGGAAAGGGACTGTCTGAATTAAGGCAGGGCCCAGGGGATGGGGGGAGCCGGGGGGGAGCGCTGGGGGCGGGCAGGGAAGTGACTCTGCACAAGCGGCCCCTCCTCAGCCCATCTCTGCCCCCCTGTGTCTGTGGCTCCCAGCGCTGCTGGCCCCACTGACATCCCCCCCTACCCCCCCGGCTCTGGCTCCCCTCTGGAGTGGCCGATCCAGCTCCAGGAGCACATGGGCCCCCTGGGAACAGGACAGGGGTCAAGTGTCCCAGCCAGAGGGGGAAGGGAGCAGCCCAGGAGTTCTCAGACGGGGGGTTACAGCCCCTCGTGGGGGGGGGGTTGAGGTTATTATGTGGGGGTCACAAACCGCCCAGCTCTGCAGGCAGCAGCAGTGAGGGGGGCAATGGAGCAAAGTCTGCTGTGAAAAGTGATATTGACAAATGTCTTCACACCCCCAGTGTTCAACAGTAACTATTTAAAAACCCTTTTCTGCTTATAACAATAATTCAATCGCTGTGTGTTCTAGGATGAATTTAAAAGTGGTGAGAAAAGTTAAACTCATTTTAAAGAATTGGGTTATAAATTAAGCATTTAAAATAACGTTAAATATGAAAAAATGTGTTTTGAATTGATGGGGGGGGGGTCGCACTCGGCACCTTGCTTTGTGCAAGGGGTCACCAGTTCCAAAAGTTTGAGCCCCACTGGGTTACACAGGGAAAGAGCAAAGAGAGACACTGAAACAGGCCTGCAGGGGAAATCCCCGGGGAGAGGGGTTCCCAGCTCACAGATCTTCCCCGCTCCAGTTACTGCCCCATCCCTGGGCTGTAGCTCCAGTGCCGAGGCCATCACAGATCCCCTCTCTGCCCAGGGGCTTGCACAGGTAGTTCCTTCTGCCAGGCCTCTGCCTCACTGAATAACTGTATAAATTCACTGGTGCTCCTCCCCTCCCCCTGCTTCTCTCTGTGACCCTTCTGCCAGCTGGAGGCGGCAGCAACATGGCCCAGGGTTCAATATCTTGGGGATCCTTTTAAACAACACAACACAGAATCCGCTCGAGCCCCCACCCAGTAACCTGGGACAATCCCACACCACCCCTGGGTGTCTCTAGGGGCAATACTTCCCCTCCCCAGCACCCAGTCTGAGGCTGTGTCTACACTACCAATGCCAACAACGGGTTCCGCTCGACAACGATTCACAGCAGTGCGGCCCAACACACGTTCATTTTCATCCTCTGAGTCAGGAAACCCACAAAAGCCTCTTCTTTTGTACTGGGGCAGGCAAAAATAAGGGGACACTAAATTATTCTGATTGCTAAAAGCAGGTTTAGGGGGTTGTGTATTTTTGAAAAAAAAAAATCAGTACTGATCCTTCTAGCTAGCAGCATGAGATAAAGAAAAGAACTCGGACAAACCTTGTCAGTAACGGCTAATGTCCTAAATGGGAAATCAGCAGCGGTTTGTAGCTGGGGGAGCGAACAGTCTGAATGTGTGTGACCCGACCCCAGCCCCCAGCCCCACATAGCAGTAGGGCTTGGCACTCTCTGTGCATTGGTGTGGTGGCTGAGTGGTTAACCAAGCAGTGACAATCCAAGCAGGTTCCCTGAGTCGGTTTCACTCCTCAGGAGATTCTGCATAAAAAAAAATAAAAATTCTGTGCACAATATTTTAAAATTCTGCAAATTTTATTTGCCAATAAATAAATATGGAGGCTCCAGCATGGTAGAGGGGAGCAGAGGCTCCTGGATGCCCAGAGGTGGGATATCACCCTGCAGCCCCCTCTCGCCTCCAGGGAAACAGACTTGGTGGTGAGGCTGCACCTCTCTGCTGCCTACTCCAGGAGCCCCAAAAAGACTCCCCAGAACTGCTCATGAGGGGTGCATGTGCCTTCCCTTTGCTTCCCCATCAGAAAGTCAGAAAGCCTGATCAGCTGGCCCTGGGAGATTTGAAAGGGCCCAGGGGCTCCTGCTACCACTACCGGCAGCACAGCGGGACTAAAGCGGATTCCTGCCCACCCTCGCTCTGCACGGCGCACCACTCCCAGAAGCATCTGGCACATCCCTGCGGGGTGTGTCTCTCACATGCTGCCCCCACCCCAAGTGCCAACTCTACCATTGGAACTGCAGCAATGGGAGCTGCAGGGGTGGTGCCTGCAGGCAGTGGCCCCAGGAGATCCCCCCGCCCTCCTCCATATAGGCCTTCTCCATGTAGGCGTAGCTGCCAGATGGGGGTGTGGATCACTTTCGGGAGCTGCCCAAGATAGGTGCCACACCCCAACCCCCTGCTCCAGCCCAGATCCTGCACCCTGCCCACACCCAAACTCCCTCCCAGCACCTGCCACTGCCCCCCTGCACCCCAACCCCCTGATCCAGCCCAGAGCCCACATCCAAACTCCCTCCCAGGGTCTGCCCCCCATCTCCCCTGCACCCCAACCCCCTGCCCAGCCCCAGAGCCTGCACCTCATGCACTCAAACTCCCTCCCAGAGCCTGCACCCCCTCCTGCACCCAAACTCACTCCCACAGGCTGCCACCGCCCCCACCCCCTGCCCATCCCAGAGCCTGCACCTGATGTACCCAAACTCTCTCCTAGAGACTTGGGGGGGGGGGGGGGAAGGGGCAAGGAAGGAAGGGCAGGACTTGGATCCGTTCTGGGCATCTCCAAAAGTTATATAAACCTGGCAACCCTGAGCTGGAGCCCTGGTCACTGCACATCTCTCTCCTTACAGGGGGGACTCTGTGGGGCAGGGTGCTGCTGGGGCTTTATTCTTCCTTTAATGGCTGTGGAAGGGGGAACAGGGAGAGAATTTGCTCCTCTGTTCTCTGCGGAACACGTGCAGGCAGCGGGATTATTTCCAGGGCTGTAACAAAACACAAGCTAGCAGAAGGGGGAAGGGGCTTCCTGCAGGATGGATTCCCAGTGCAGCTCCCAAGCTGTGCCCAGGGGATTTAGACGCTTTAGCGGCAGGTGATTGACACGTGCTGGGTCCCACCCCCAGCGCTGAACTGACCCGCGCTCGCTGCATTCTCCGCCGGGGGCTCCTTGGTCTGATGGTTCAGCAGCACCAGCCCCGCCCCCGCTTTTCCCCTGGGCAGACCCGGCCCCGATCCTGCCCCCTCCGGGCTGAGGCGGGTCCCGCTTCCCCGCGTGTCCCAACCCCCCTGCGAGGGCCCGGGGGCGGGGCCAGGCCCGGGGAGGAGCCGCCCCTTCCTGCCCCCCCGAGTCCCGTCCCCCGCCCCTGTGTGCGGCAGCGGGGCCATGGCCCGGGCCGGGAGCGCAGCGCGGAGGCTGCTCCAGCCCTGCAGCCCGCGGGGACACGCGTGGGGCGGACACGCTCCTGCCGGGAGGGGCCGGGGCCGGGGGCTGTTCGGGGCCGGTTATTACGGGGGGGGTCACAAGCCCCCCGGGCTCTGCCGCTCCCCGGGAACAGGCGGGGGGGGGCGGGTCTGAGAGGCACCGGCTGGGAGAGGGGGCGGGGCCGGGGGGAAGGAGGAGCGGTGGGGGGAGGGTCAGGCTGGCCCGGGGGACCTCCCGTACCCGGGCTGGGGAGGGCGGAAGCGCCCTGGGGCAGGCTGGGAGATGTAGTTCCTCACGCTCTCTGGACAGGAAGTGACGTTGGTGAGGGAGGCGGAGCCGGACTGCGAACGGAGGCGGGGCCGTTGGCGCCTCTCCCGGAGCCAGAGAAGAGTTTTGTGTATCCCGGCTCTGGGCATGCGCAGATCGGGGGCGGGGCGGAGTGTGATCAGCTGCTGGGTGAGCGCCGCGCGCTGCTCCATTGTGAGCTGGGAGCCCGGGCGGGGCAGCGGGGGGGGGAAGCCGGTGACCCCCGAGGAGGGGGGAGAGAAAGGGGGGGGCTGAGATCCCCTCGGATTTACCGCTGCCCCCCCCCCCCCCGTGGGGACACCCCGCCCCCCCGTCCTGCCCCCTTTCTCCCTAGAGAGCCACGAGCAGCCCCCAGGGTGACCCCCCCTCCCCCAACCCCTGAGAAGTTCCCTGTTCCCCCCCCCCCCGATTGTGCCCCATTTTCTCTCCCCTTCGCCAGTGTCCAGCTCTCCCTGGGGCTGTTGGGGGCTCTGGGGGTGTCTGGGGCCCCTGGCCAGGGACTCTGGGGACTGGGGGCCAGGGAAGATCTGGCAGGACCCTGGCTGGGGCTCTGGGGGTGTCTGGGGCCCCGGCTGTGGGGTCTGGGCACTGGGCTCTGGGGGGTGTCTGGGGGCTGCTGCTAACCCTGATCCTGCTCCCCGATCAGTTTGTGCCACAATCCTGGCTCCAAGCGCGGCCAGGCAGCCCCCAGCCAGGCCCACTCACCCTGATAACTTTATATCCACTTACCAAACACTGTCAGGTGAAATCACAGATTTTTCTTTTCTCCCCTCTTGAAAACTGCAGGAACTTCTGGTCCCGCAGGGAATATTCATGCCCCCCCGCCCCCAGTCCTTATACTAGATCTGGGGGTTGCGGCAGGTGGGAAGGGGGCTAGAAATGCCACACAATGGTCTCTTCCACAGCGTTCTGGACTCCTTCTTCCTGAAATCTGGTTTCATTGAGACCATTGTTAATCCAGAGTCACTGCATGGAAAGACAAGGAGTGACTCCGGATGGACAGTGGGGCAAATGAGATCAGCAGTTCTCCCTGTGAGGAGGGGCTCTCATTAGCTGCTCTCCCCAGAGAGCTAAAGGAGGGAAGCTGCTCAAACGCTCTGTCCCTCTCTGCTCAGGACATTGGCGTTCAGCTTCCTGGGTCAGACGCTGCAGCCTCCATTGTGATCTGGGAGACCAGGTTTAGCAGCTGCTGCTCCCCCAGCGGGGCTCTGTGCTGGGATGTGACCTTAATTAAAGCTTTTTTCTCTGCCTGGCCCAGGTGATGACTTTCTCCAGCTGGTACTAGCCCCTTGGGGCAGCCCTGGGCCCTGTTAATGCAAATTCTACCACAGACTCCAGGTAACTGAAAGTCCTCTGGGAAAGTGCTGGGGACTGGCAAGAAAGTGACTCTACACAAACAGCCTCTCCTCCCATTAGCAATTGCCAGGAGCAAATCCAGCCATGGGAGAGCAAAGCCCCCAGGAATGGGACTTTCCCACCCAGAGGGGCAGGGAGAGAGGACAGGGGAAGGAGAAACTGAAAGGGGCAGTGGGAGAAATGAGTGGGGGGGGAGAGATTTCCAGCTCTCTAGTCCACCCAGAGACATGTATTGCAGCATCCCTGGGCAGAACCACTTTCCAGTGATCAAGAAAAGGATCAGACAGAGGAAAAGCTGGTTCTTGACTCCATATTCCCCCTGCTGGGGTGTGACTGCCGGGGGGTCAGTGTCAGAGGGAATCCCCCACAGTGACTCCTTTGGTTCTGCTCTTTTCTAGCCTTGTGTTCAGAGACTTAGTTATGGGATGGGGGGAGGGAGAAGGGAGGTTGAAAATCTCTCTGTGGGCTTAGCCTGGCAGGAGGGGCCAGCTCCACACTGTAATAAAGAGATTGAGCATTTTCCCAGGATGGCAGAATCTAGGATGGCTGTGTGCAGGGAAAGGGCTTGGGAGAATCGTCCTGTGAAATTAACTAAATCCTGTTCTGTAACCCCCGCAACTGCCCTTCTCACCTTCCCAGGCTGCAGAATGACGTCCATGTTTCACTCCAGCTCATCCCATCCTGCCATGGGACAGGGGAGAGAAATGGCTGCAGAGGAGCCTGTTCAGGTAGGGATTATCGGGGGGTTGCTGGTGGTTTCCTGCAGGAGGGAGAGGGACAGCAAATACACCGGAGATGGGAAGATTTGCACAGTCTGGTTTGGAGCGGGGCAGGAAATGCACAAGGTGGGGAAGGGAGGAGGACAGCTTGTGACATTCCTGCTGGGGGGAGTTTAATGAGTGGCCCAGATTCTAGGAACAGACCCATGAGATTAGGAGGTGGAAATACCCCAATTTGTGAAACAGAAAATAACCCTCCTACATGGGGCTAGGAAAACTGACCAGACTCCCAGTGCTGGAGCCTGACCTGACTGACCAGCGGCTGCTGTGAGATATGAAGGGGGCACCCAGTAGTGAGGTTTAGGGGAGATTCCCCTCCCTTCATATCCAGCTCCTCACAATGGGGAGGGTGTTGGGCTTCCTATGAGGGAGATCTCCCTGGTCCCTGCTAGGGGCTCCATCTCCTGTATCCGTCTGTGGAGAACAGAGCACAGGAGCAGTATCGCACAGTGCAAATATCTCCTGTTTGCTCAAGTAAACGTCTTTGAGATGGGGCGACCACATCTGCATGCAGTGTTATGCTCCTACAAAGCACACGGGATCTTTGTAGAGGAAGGTAAATACACAGCATTTATTGAGAATACAACAGTTGGCATATTCTTTACGCACACGCGCGCACACACACACACACACCCACCCACCCACCCTGCCAGTGATGTTCATAGTTACTGGTCTGTTGTAGCTCGAGTCAATCTAATGGCCAGTTAGATTCAGCACGAGTGTGGGGCTGGGCTCTTGTCGATCGCGGTCCAATGCCCCTGGAGTGTGGCATGACGAACCCAAAGTCCCATGGCCAAGCACCCTGGATCTTATAGTTTTTTTCCCTTTGTTGAACTCTATGGATTTTGCTGTATCTGTTTGTGATCGGTTACTTCTTAACTGGTGTAAACATTCCAGTGCACCTCTGAGAGGGTCAGCCTGTCCTTTTGTTCTGATTTAATCAATTGTCCTCAGGGGTTCCAGCCTTTACCTCGGGTCATCTATCTGCCCTTCATTATGGATGCACCTTGATGATTCTTTGATGTCCTTTAAGTCTCTTGACTCCTTCTTCCTTGACTCTGGCTATAACAATGGCCTTTACACCTTCTCTTTTCCTGATGCATACATCCTCATTCACACAAACCCACTGAGAATACAAACAGTAGTATTTTATATCGAGCAAAAAGGCATTGCAAATGAAACCTTGCCTTCAATGTTTCTCTAATCTACTTAACATAGACACAATAGAGAATCCTGTCTCTTATTTACTAAACCTTAGAACAAAGACATGTAGATTTAACTAGAGTGCCTAATTTGTAATACATAGAGGAAACCATAGTAGACAGTGTAACTTATCCTAAAACAAAAGGTGACCATAATCAGTCAGAAGGATTGTTCTGGTCTGTCATTCCTTTCTGCTATTCAAACAGGGTGGCTGACAGGATGAAATCAAATCATACATTAAATTCTCCCAGTACATTATAAAATCCAGCTCCTACAGCCGTATTCGAGATGTGGGTGCACCATAGATTTATATACAGGCAATATGATATTTTCTGTCTTTTCTATCCCTTGCTTAATGATTCCCAACATTCCGTTCGCTTTTTGACTGCTGCTGCACATTGAGTGGATGTTTTCAGAGAACTATCCATGACTCCAAGATCTCTCTCTTGAGTGGAAACAGCTAATGTAGACCTCATCATTTTATATGTCTAGTTGGGATTATGTTTTCCAATGGGCTGCACTATGTGCTATCCTGACATCTAGTACTGCTGAGATCCTGCATTCAGTACTATCCCTGCCCTTCCTGTTCCCTTTCTCCACTAAACCCCACCAGCCCATGGTTACTGTCTCCAGCTTCTCCAGGACTCTCTCATTGTCTCTGGACCTCTCCGTCAGCAAGAAGCAGTGCCAGGGTGACTTGCCCTCTCTCTGGAGTCTTGGATTTCTGGGACATGGATTTACTTTCTCTGTGTTTTAGGAGCCTCTTTGAAATTGAGTGTCTGTGACGTTAACAACAGTGCAATCTGGAGTGTTGAACAGCTGTGTCCCCTCAGTTCCCCAGGCTGGGGTGACTTTTACACTGTTTTACTGTGAGAGCAGCCACTCCTGGGCAGTTATCACACAGTCTCCAGCATGTAACTCACTCCCAGCTACACAGTATTGAGTGCTGCTAGTCAGCGACTCAGGAGTTACAGTGCAGCACAGGAAAACCCCAGAAAAGTCTCTGTTCCCAGACTTCCCCCAGAAATGTGCATCTTTCCCTGTCCAGCACACTACTGAACAAGGCAAGCTCATATGAAGTCTGTCATTTCATCAGTGGAAACTGACATGCGCCAGCCTTGTTATCCCAGGTAGATGAGTGGACTCATCCCTGCGGCACCCCCTGCTGGTGACTTCTGGGAATTAGCTCATTCCAGCTCCCGCGCACCCTCTGCAGGCCGGTGATCCGCCTGTCCTCTGGCCCCCCGTGTCCCTCCCTGGACCTGGTGCCCCTTTTACCTGGGGTGCTGCCCTCTGGCAGTAACCCCTCAGCCTTAGGGTCTCCCCTCCCCAGGGAACTCCCACCCACTATTCTCACCTCGGCTCAGTATAAGGCCAGTCATCATCTAGCCCCACACTCTGGGGCAGACTGCAGTATCAGCCACTCATCACTGGCAAGGAGGGTTTGGACCTGCTGCCTTTGCCTACCGCTGGGCTGCCCTCTGCAACCCCCCAGTACCTGTTGCCTTCTGCTAGGCCACAGCCTGGGGCTTTCCAGGCTGGAGCTCCCCAGCTCCTCTGCCTTTCCCCAGCCCTGCTCCACTCAGGTACCCTGTGTCCAGCTCCCTGCAGCCGGGCCCATGGGCGCCAACTTATATGGGCTCCTGGGGCTTTAGCCCCAGGAATATTCACAGTCAGGGGCTCTGCTCCACCAATATTTGGAGCTAGGTTTCTCCCCTGCTTGGAGCGCCCCGCCCCCGCCTCTCACCCCCCCCCCGCCGCCGCCGGGGCTGGAGCTTCCCCCGCTCCCCGCCCTGGAGCTTCCCTGCCTGAACATAAAGAGTGCGCAGCGCGCGTCTCTCTCCCTTGCTGCTGCTGCTGCCGCCGCCTCCTAAGGGCTACAGCATAAGAGCAGTGCTAGCTGCTGGTGCTGTAGCACCTCAGGAGGGGAGGGGACCCTGCTGTTTTTGGCAGCCCTCTCCTCCCGCTACCTGGAGGAGACACGAAGGGGACTTCCGGCCAGGAGACGGACATCACTCACCTTAGCAGCTGCTGGGGCTTCTGTGAGTGTTTGCCCTGCAGACAGTCTGCTCCGAGGGAGAGGAGGCTCCCCAAAGTCCTGCCTGGCTTGGTGGGGAGCAGTTCCAGAGCATCGCCCAGGGACTCCGTGACACCCGGTACCCACCACAGGGGAGGCGAGTGGGCTTTCTGGACCTGAGAGAGTCCCTAGGAGCATGTGCAGTGACTGTGGTGCAGAGTGAGTGTGCTGTGGGGAGCGGGGTGAGGAGGGGTCCCTCCCCTGGAGCTTGTGGCTGCCGGTAACGGGGGCGGGGCGGGAGTCCTCTCTGGCCATAGCCCTGGGGCAGCCTGTCTGCATCCCAAGTTCCTTATCCCCAGCCCTGCCCCACCCCAGTCCCTGCACCCCCAGCCCCCCAGCCCTGAGCACCCTCCTGCACTGTGAACCCCTCATCCCCAGCCCAACCCCAGAGCCCTCACCTGAGGGGAAAAACGTGCAACTTAAATTTGGTGGTCAGTTTGGAGTATCATTTTGTTTAGCATGATACTTGACTATTTTACACCCCTTTAAAGTATATAACTAGTCGTATACAGGTGTTAAAAAGTGGGAATGTTCTTCTCTGAATACTGTGTGGGTGCCTCAGTTTCCCCTGTGCATTTCTCAAGGATCTAGATGGTGGGATAAGGGGGTGTGATTGTTGCAGAGCCCTAGAGGGACAGTGTGAGCTGTCTGCACAGAGAATGGCTGCAACCCTGACTCCTGGTAACTGATGGCCTGGGCCACTCTCCTGCAAGGTGCCAACTGAAGGTGTTGGAGAACAAAGAGATCAGGTGGCCTCCTAATGCCTGGAAAAGAGACAAAGGCCAGAGGAGGGAGTGTCAGTGCCTGTGTGGACTTCTGGGAAGTGCATGGGGTGGAAGGGGATGCTGGGATGCTTTGGAACAACTCCATACAAAGCTAGTCAGGACTCTGGGGGAGCCTCCTCTCTCGGAGCGTACTGTCTCCAGGGCAAGAAGCTTACACCTTCCTGGGTCTGACCTCGGAGCATTCAGCCCTTCCACGCCGTGCGCTTTCCGCAGTGAGTCTGCCCAGGCAGGTCCTGGGGCAACCAGAGGTCCCTGCACCCCAACTCCGCAGTCAGATGTGACTCTCAGCCAGACAGTAAAACAGAAGGTTTATTAGATGATGGGAACTCAGTTTAAACAGAGCTTGTTGGTACAGAAAACAGAACCCCTCTGTCAGGTCCATCTTGGGGGGTGGGGAGCCCAGAACCAAGTTCTGGGTCTCTCCCCATTTCCCCAGCCAGCTCCAAAATGACAATCCCTCCTCTGGCCTCTGTGTCTCTTCTGGACAAGGAGGCCACCTGATCTCTTTGTCCCCAACTCCTTCAGTTGGCATCTTGCAGGGGAAACTGAGGCACCCACACAGTATTCAGAGAAAATATTAAGAACATTCCCACTTCATCACAACAGGTGCAACAAAATATAATACTGTATATTGAAGTAGGCAAGTGCTGCTTCTGACTTTCCACTTTTAATTGACCCTTGTAATCTTGTGGCACTGACGCGTTGTAGCTTCATTTTATATCGGCTTACAGGGCGGGAGCGGGGGACACCACCATTTTCGGCCCCACCAAAAATTATACAAACCTGCCGCCTATGGCAGGGATGGTGCCTGTAGCCTCTGTTTGCCAGAAGCTGGGAATGGGCGGCAGGGGATGGATCACTTGATGATTCCCTGCTTTGTTCATTCCCTCTGGGGCACCTGGCACTGGCCGCTGTCAGAAGACAGGAGGATACTGGGCTAGATGGACTTTGCGTCTGAGCCAGTCTGGCCGTTCTTATGTCTCCCTTGGCGCAGCAGTGACACCCAGTGGCCAATCAGGGTAACACACAGAGCATGTTTCCCTTGGAGCAGCAGTGACACCTCGTGGTCATTCAGGGTAATGCACAGAAGGTGTTTCCCTTGGTACAGCAGTGACACCCAGTGGCCAGGTGGTGTAATGCACAGCGTGTGTCTGCCTTCTAGGAGCAGTGATTCCCACGGACCAGTCACGGTAAGGCACAGAGTGTGTTTCCCACCAATCTGGGTAATGCAAAGAGCATATTTCCCATGGAGCACCAGTGACACCCGGTGACCACCAGGGGTGGCATCAGACTCTTCTCGTTTGGTGGGGGACTGAGGTGGGCTAGACAAAAAAAATTGGAGGGGCTGTGCCCCCCATCACCTGGCCCCACCCTTCACGGGGGCCATGCCTCCCATGCCTCTGCTCCTTCTCACTTAAAGGCCAGGCTCATCTCCTCTCCCCCCGGCCAGGGGTTAGAGCAATACAACCTTTATTAAAATAAAATAGTAAATAGGGTGAGTAGTCTCTTGGCCTATCCAAGGCCGTGATCAAGCGTCTTGATGTTATTGGTCTTTTGGCCTCGAGATGAAAACCTGGTCTGTGTCTTGGGAAGCTTGAAGAAAAAATTATCTAAATTAAATCCAAAGTTCTTAAAGATCCCATCAATAACCAAAGCCAAAATAAAAAATTGAAACCAAAAACAATGTTTAATTTAAAACCCAAACACTAACAAAAACTTTGTTTTTAAAAATAAAAACTAACAAATACCATAAATTAATAATTTCAACATTTTATCAAAAAGGTGTGCTACAGCAGGATGAGAAAATAACATAAAATAAATAAGCCTGACCACTAAAACCTCCTATAAAGGAATTGAATCCTTGAATACTGGCCAAATCTGTATAAAATATGCAGAACAATGTCAAAACTGGTGTTGTAGGTCAGCCATTCGAATCCAGCAAATGTCAATTAAATCTCCATTCCAACTTAAAAAAACAAAACAACCCAATAAACCAAAACAGTCACAGCCTGAAACAAACCTACACAGAAGCAAAATTAAACCTGTGCCAACATTGGAACAAATGATGTAAATTTCTAATTCTAACTTCTTGTTTCTCCCAGGAGGAAAATGTTTTGCACCCCAGTAACCAGGCTGTCACTGCAGCTTTCCTTTCACTAAATAAGATTTTTAACCAAATATAAATTGCCCTCAGATTTCTCTATGAGAAATTGAACTTGTATCTTTGCACTAAAATCCCAAGTGTGCAAGTTCATCCCCTGAGCGCAGCCCCACCCTGAGCCCAGGGGAGACTCCCAACTGGTTTGTGCATTTGTAACCCTGGGGCCTGAAGCTGATGAGAGAAAGGGAAGTGAGGGATCTTGGAGCTTTCCGATACCACCTGCTGGGAGCAGAGGGAATTGACTGAGTGACGTCCTGGCTATTTTTCACCTTGTTCTCTGCCAGCAGGCTCAAGAGTGACTTGACCATGGCAGCACCCTATGTACATTTCGGAGCCATTGGGGTGAAATGTGAGTACTTTTGGGGTTGGGACCCACATGAGAAGGGATGTGGACAAACTGGAGAGAGTCCAGCAGAGGGCAATAAAAATGATTAGGGGGCTGGGGCACATGACTTCTGAGGACCTATAGGCCATATCCTGTATGTTAAGCTAAGGCAAAGTGAGCATATCTATATTGCGACCTTTTACTCAGAAAGGAAAATTGACCTTTATCTTGTTACTTAAAGAGAGAAGCACCCACGCCTGTCTAAGACCTTTACCTAGACCAATCGACAATGGAGAATGGCATAAGGGGTTTTTCAGTGTTGTACCCACAGAATTAACACATACACCACAAGGGAACTTATGTGCATATGTACATGTCATCAACACGCACAAACATACTAGTCTATGAAGTAAGCATACCCTAATGTTTTGTGGGTAAGGAATGAAATTTGGGCATAGGAGGAAGGATTTCCAGCACTTGTGCCCTATAAAAGAGGTAACCCACCTCGCTAGAGCACGTCACTCTATCATTCTGACTTACTTCCTCCACTCTCTCTCTATCTACTATCAGTAGGCTGTACTTGTTCTTAAACTTTCAGTTTCAAAGGAACTAGGCTAAGCTCGGTTTCCCTAAGTTTTTATTCGGATTTGATTTTAAGTTTAACTTAGTCAAGTAAACCCAAAGTAACACTAGCTTTTTCTAAGCACTGCATCTTTCACTCAAGAATTGAGAAACCTGAACTGCAAGGCTGGTCCTGTGTCTCTTACCACCAGGTTATTAAGGAAGGGTGTGAGTACATTAACCAAAACTTTGTTGCATATAATGCCATATGTATCTTTTGAATAGCAGTAATGCAACTGTAACTTTAAAACTCAATTAAATTAGATAAAATGTAAGCTATTAAATTAAATTTTCATCATATTTTCCAAATTAATATTATTAGTATACCCTAAATCAGGCTACATGGGACAGAGAGTTGGAGTGCAGGGGGATGAGAGCACTGGCTCTGGGGGTGCAGGCTTTGGTGTGGGGTTGGAATGAGAGGTTCAGGGTGCAGCAGAGAACTCAACGTTAGGGCAGAGAATTGGGCTGTGAGGGCTCTGGAACAAGGCCAGGAAAAAGAGAATTGAGGCATGCAGGGCCGTCCTTAAGATTTATGGTGCCCTAGGCGAGATTATTAAACTGGTGCCCCTGTGCCTGATCTGCTCTTAGCAACACAAACATAAGCATACAGTATTGGAAAACTTGCCACATTCACGTTATTAAAACCAGTTTAACTTAATGAAGCACACTGTAATGCTGATGCACTAGCACTAAAGAAGTAGCACTATAGAAAAAATTCTGATTTGACAGAATGAGGCAAATAATATAATTTTTTTAATTTGTCAAAATTTTATTGGAAATTTATATGAAGAGGTATTGAAACAAAGATTTGTTTTTAATTAAAAGCAATCTTTCTGGCTTTTTTGGCTGCAAAATCAGTTTAATAAGCTGGGTTTCCAAACAGTGGGAAAATATAACCCTAGTTTTACTGCTAGGTAAAGCACAAAGTGACCAAAATGAAGTCAGCACAGAATCATCTCATCTAGATTAAGGTAGCACAGAAATGTTACAGAAGTCCTAGTGTGCCTTATTTTTGTTTGGAAAGACATTAGCAATAGCAGTACATTCACATGATAAAATACATGATAAATCACTGCCTCTAAAGTTCCATCAAAAACTGACATTTTCACAGCTCTAGCATGATCTGCTGCACAGATTCTTCACAAGGAAGTGTCCCTGGCCTTTTTAACTCATATTAACTATGTATTTACTTTATGAAAGTTGGAGAAAACATTGTGAAAATGTAAAACATTGGCTGCCCAACTTCTGGGCTGGCAAAAGCTATACTGACTCAGGAAAAAAAAAAGCAGGAAAATCTTAGTACAACATATGATCAGTCTATACCAGGGGTTGGCAACCTTTCAGAAGTGGTGTGCCAAGTTCACTGTAATTTAAGGTTTCTCGTGCCAGTAACACATTTTAATGTTTGTAAAAGGTCTCTCTCTATGTCTATATTATATAAATAAACTATTGTTATTATCTGAGGTCCTGCTCAGGCCACTGCCAGCTGAGTAAATGAAACCCCAGACTGGCAGCGGGCTGAGCAGGGCTGGTAGCTGGAACCCTAGACAAGGATCCCAGGGCCTGCTCAGCGCGCTGCTGGTCTAGGGTTCTGACCACCAACTCCTGCCAGCCAGGATCCAGGCCACCAACCCCCCTCAGCCCGATACCAGCCTCATCCAGGCTGGCAGGAGGCAGAGTGGGGCCAGCGGCTGGGCTCCTGACTGGCAAGGGGCCGGCAGCCGGAACCCCGGAGTAGCAGTAGGCTGAGCCACTCAACCCCCCACCGGCCCTGCTCAGCCAGCCACCAGCCCAATCAGCCCGCTGCTGGCTGAGTGAATGGAACCCCAGGCTGACAGCAGGTTGAGTGGTTCAGCGGCCTACTCAGCCCGCTGCCAGCCTGGGCTTCCTTGGTGGTCCCCAGGCTAGCAGCAGCTGCTGAGTGGGGCCGGCATCTGGTATCCCAGCTGGCAATAGGGCAGCAGCTGGAACACCAGAGCAGTGATGGGCTGAGCCGCTTAGCCTGCTGCTGCGTACCACCAAAAATCAGCTCACCTGCCACCTTTGGCATGTGTGCCGTAGGTTGCTGACCCCTGCTCTATACACTAGTAAGGAGATGAGCATATTACAGTTGTTGGAGGGCTCTTATCTGGAGTAACAGGCTATAGGAAAGTCAGTCAACATTTTTTGTTTCTCTGATGAAAACTGGCCCACTCCCTGTCTCAAACCAAACCTGTCATTAATAATTGTCAACAACTTAATTTTCTGTTTTTGGCTAAGATATTGATTTAAAAAAAAATTGAAATTGGATTCAGGATTGTTAGCAATAATTTTTGGTAAACAAAGTTGTTAAATGACAATCTAAATGGCAACACTACACTGCTTTCATGCTTGGCTCACCCCCCAGCCTGCTGGTCCAACAGCTGCAGTAGACCCCAAAATCCACCTCTTGGGGTGCAGAGTGGCAACAGCAGCAGCAAACCCTCAGGTCCAATCACATGCCCATGAGCACCACCACCAGCCTTACGGACCATGGTGAAGTTAGCCCAGCATCTGATCTCAGGATTAGGTCACCCATGGAGCCACAGCAGCTCATCCTGCCCTGTGCAGCTCCCCCCAGGATGAGATGGATCACTGGCAGCTGCCAGCCCGGGGGAGAGGCGCTCCCCAGCTAGGGTGACCAGATCCAGATGTCCTGATTTTATAGGGCCAGTCCCGATATTTGGGGCTTTGTCTTATATAGGCACCAATTACCCCCACCTCGGGTGACCAGACAGCAAGTGTGAAAAATCAGGACAGGGGGTGGGGAGCAGGGGGGGGGTAAAAGGAGCCTATATAAGAAAAAGACCCCAAAATTGGGACTGGCCCTATAAAATAGGGATATCTGCTCACCCTACCCCAACCCTCGTCCTGATTTTTCACACATCTGGCTAACCCCAGCCCAGCCCCGTGTGACATTCCAGTCCTGGCCGAGGAAGTGAGTTACTTTCACTTTCATTCCTCAGCAGGCAGCCTCCTCCCCCCACCTACCCCCCAGCACCTCACCCAACCCAGCCCTGAGGGAGGGGAGAGAGAGGGATGCTCCTGGGGAGGAGGGAGAAAGGAGGGGGTGCTCCATGGGGCAGGGCGGGAGAAGAATGGATGTTATGGGGGACAACAGAGGATACTGGTTCCAGAGCCGCAGAGCCTGCCTCGCCTCACCTCACCTCAGCCGGGGGGAGAGTCACACTCACAGGTGAGCTCCCTCCCCAACCCCTCCCCCCTCCCCCTCCCCGAGACCCCAGCAGACAATCCCCTCCCTCAGACTGTGCTGCATTCGGCTCTGTCTAGGACCCAGCAGCCCTGCTCTTACATGCTCCACTGCTTCCCATCTGTCCAGGCTCCCAGCAGAGCCGTGCCCCCAGACCTAGTGGTGCCCTAGGCGGCTGCCTATGGCTAAGGACGGCCCTGGAGACATGAGAGAGAGATCAGACTAGAGTAGAAAGTGGTTGGGTTGGGGGTGAAAAGTTTGAAATGGAAGGAGAAGAAAAATCTTCCTCCTGCTCCCTCTCATCCAAGCATCTAAAAACCAGGTGAGAGATACCTCTCCCCCACTGCAACACCAGTGGCGGGCTTGAGCTGAGGAAAGAACTTTTTTCCCCAGCAGCTCCAGCACACCTGGGCTGGGCCATGGACATCTCCCCCCAAAGATCTGGTGTGCCTGGCCTGGGACATGGGAGGGGCTCCTCTCCTCTCCATTGGGGACATGGCGGGATGAGAGATGTGACAGCGTGTAATAGTCCGAGGTTGGGGCCGTGCCCCCTCAGGGGCCATCGGGAGCCAGGCCACCTCACTACACGGCCCCAATCAGTCTCCGGGTTCTGAAGGTCGTGGGGTTCTGCCCCTCAAGCAGGGGCGGAACAGAAGGCACACGGTTAATGCAATGAGCCCCAGCCCTCAGTCAGGGCGGGACAGCAGACACTAGGTCTAGGCTCAGATCCTTTCCGCAGGCTGAGCACCCATAAAGTCAATAAGCCACGGCCCTCATTCAGGGCGGGCAGCGAACCAGTTCTAAGCTCCGGTCCTGGCAGCCGGAGCTGAGCAGTTACAAAGTCAGTAAGCCCCAAGCCCTAGCTCAGGGCGGGGCAACACACCAGAGTCCAGGGAGCTCAGATCCCCCTGCAGGCTGAGCAGTAACAAAGTTAACAAGCTAAGCCCAGGCCCTCAATCAGGGCGGGGCACCAAACACAGCAGTTCTAGGCTCAGCTCCTTACAGCAGGAGCTGAGCAACAACAACAGTTCAGGGCTCAGGTCCTTGCATCAGGAGCTGAGTAGTAATATCAGTCCAGGGCTCAGGTCCTTGTCTCAGGAGCTGAGCAACAATAGTCAGTAAGCCCCAGCCCTAGGTCAGGGTGGGGCAACAAACAATAGTCCCAGGGGCTCAGGTCCTTGTCTCAGGAGCTGAGCTACAACACTAGTTCAGGGAGCCCAGGCCCTTAGTCAGGGCGGGGTAACCACAGTAGTTCAAGGGGCTCAGGCCCTCAGGCAGGGGCTGAGCAGCAACAGGGACAGGTCAGGGCTCAGGTCCTTGTACCAGGAGCTGAGCAGTCACAACAATACCGGGGCTCAGGCCCTTGTGTCAGGCTCTGAGCCACAGCAGGTAAGGGCAGGCTTCTCTGCCTGAACGCAGGTAGGAGGGGGTGGGTGGGCCTGTGTCCCCCCTGCCACCCGTGAGTGGGGTGGCAGGGGGGACACAGGCCCACCCACTCCACTGTGTCCCAGCCCAGGGCCCTAACAGCAGCGTGGATCCGCTGCAGTCAGTGGGGATCCTGGCCGCAACACACTGACATGGGCACGTCAGTGCCCTCAGCCGGACAGGGGTCGGCTACCCCCGGGCTACACTCCATTTCCCCCTCCGGTACCTGCTTGCCGCTGGGGTCCCACACCATGGGCTCCTCGGCATGCTGAAGGCGGTCGAGGTCAGGCTGCTCCGCCGTACTCGGGTCAGGAGGCCCGCTCGGGCCGCTCCTCGGGGTACCGGGCTCAGGGCAGGCTCGGCCAGTCCACCTCAGGGTACCTGGCTCAAGGGAGGCTCGGTCGGTCCGCATCCAGGTACCTAGCTCGGGGCAGGCTCGGTCCGTCCATGTCAGGGTACCTGGCTCAGAACAGGCTTGGTCCGGCAGGAGCCTGCTCAAGAGCGTCCGTCCTCTCCGGCCGCTGGGCTCCAACTGAGGGCTGAGGCCGGGCTTTTATACTTCCTGCCCTGCCCCTTGACTTCCGGGGGGCGGGAACAGGTGGCGGTAGCTCCGCCCACTGGGGTGGCTGTTCTGGTTCCTCTCTCTCAGGGGCCGTCGGGAGCCAGGCCGCCTCACTACACAGGGCTTTATGGGAAATCATTATTTGCCGGATTCATGTGCCAGTCCTAGTCCCTGCTGACCCAACAAACTGTTTATCCTGCATGCTGATGCCAGTTTGCAGGGTCTAGGAGCAGTCTCCTACCAGGAAGTGGAAGGCAAATGTAAATCTGTGGCCTTTGCCAGCTGAGGACTGTCCGATAGCGAAACTCGGTATCCCATCCACCAGCTGTAGTTCTTGGCCTTGAAATGGGCCATCACTGAGAAATTTCCAGACTACTTGTCCGGTGCTCAGTTTCAGGTATGGACAGAGAACAATCAACTGACATGTGTGTTAACAAGGGCTAAGCTGGATGCTACAGGGCAGAGATGGGTGGCTACTTTTGCTAGCTATAACTTCAGCATTCAATACCAGTGAGCTGGTATAAGGAGTGTGATTTATCAGGATCACCAATTCTTGGCTGGAGGAGGATGTAAGCAGGGTCAGAATGAACTCTACCCTGCCATCTGTTGGTGATGTGTTGTAAAGACTTTTTGTTGCTGATGTGCATGGTCACACCCACCCCGCATTGCATGATGGGGGTGCTTGTCCAAATGGAGATTTTGGCTGCTGTGGGATTCCCAAACTCTTTCTTAATAGGGCAAGAGTAATAAAGTGTAGTAATCCTGGTCATATGAATCAAAAACAGTAGAACGGTACTTAGCAGTTCATGATTTCAGGACTCACCCGAACCTACATAAAAATCGTTAGACAAGGGACATGGGTTCCAAAGAATAGCAATTTAAAAGAGATTGAAAATAAATATTTGTGTTTAACATCCTGAGATTCTTCTGAACTCTCTAAATGCACAATTTATGGTTTTCTTCTCTCTTTAGTTAAAAAATAGAATTAATTTTTATCCTATTACAAATAATGTGATATAGCATACACTTAAAATCATAGACAGATAAGTAAAAATTTCAGTTATACTGAAACAGGTGGTATCTGATGCTACTTAAAAGCTTAAGTTTGCAGGAATATAGTGTGGAATGAGAACCTGGCAGAACAGTTTTGCTGGAACAGTTAGCAGAGGGAGATTGTTAGTAACAGGTCAGTGGGTGGGTTTATGCAAATACTGGACTCTTGGATGGGGATGGGGATGGGGATGGGGGCGGGGGCGGGGAAAGCACACGACTTCTGTGGCACATGCACCACCTCTGCAACTCTGCAACTGACGTTTGCTACCTCACTCCCTCACAACACACCTTTTACCTCTCAGGACCAAAAAGAGATCTAACGACATAAGCTTAGGGTGAGCAACTGCAGCACTAATAACAATTTAAAAAGATTCAAAACCGCCTCTGTCTTTCCACACCAGGGACAGCAGAAAGGACATCATCAGCAGCACCTGCAAGAGACCAACAAACATCCACTTCTACCTCCCTCCACGCACTGCCGTTAGGAACCCATACCCCTTAATGGTGAGTACTTTTCAGACGAGGGTGACGCTCTCAGAACTCAAATGCCAGGTACAGTTACTCTGTCCTTGATCCAAAATCAACAGGAAAATAAACTGGATTACTCCTGCCCCAATAACAAAGAGACTGGGGATCCCGCAGCAGCTGAAATGACCATTTGGACAAGCACTCCCATCATGCAATCCGGGGTGGGTGTAACCATGCAAATGACATCAGCCCCAAAAGGCCTTGACGACAGATCACCAACAGATGGCAGGGCAGACTTCATACTGACCCTGCTTCAACTAGATTGTGGCAAAGATTCCAAAACACCGAACGTTAAAACTCACCTAACCCGGGTCAATCCATCCTCATCGTCGTAACCGCTCGTTATACTCCACACCCGAACGTAGCCCTCGTATGGACAACATACCCTCCTAACTCAGTGTCTGTACGTTAACCTTTTACCCCCAGTCCGGGCTATTGCAGATTATGTATTTCTTACGCCACCCCATTTTAAACCGAACTTCGCACTCCTTGGGTAAGCTGTATGTTGTTCCCTGAGCACCAGAAACTTGTACGCCGAAACTCCGTACCGTACACTTTTTTTTCTTTGAACCTCATCTTAATAAAATGTTGACTTTTGTTTGAGATCCCGGCTCCTGTTCCTTTGCAGGACGTGTGCGTTCACTCTGCGTTTTAGTCTGCTAATACGGCGGGGGGGGGGGGGGGCGATTGAGCCACAGGTGCTTGCCTGCTGCAGACACGGATCCAAGGCTGAACCTCGTCCCCCACAAGCTTGAAAGCGTAACTGAAAACAGTTTAAGAAGTGCTCCCGTCTCCGGCACTCAGCTACCCAGCTCCCAATGGGGTCCAAACCCCAAATAGATCCTTTTTACCCTGTAGAAGCTGTAAAATCCTGTGACCAGGGCAGCTGCCTAGCAGCCTGCGCATCTGCCTGCCAGCGCGAGAGCGTGTAAGGCACTAATCCGGATAGTGGCGGCTAGGTGGAAGGGGGAGGGTGTGAAGAAGCAGCAGAGTGGCGCAGCGGGAGCGTGCTGGGCCCATAACCCAGAGGTCAATGGATCAAAACCATCCTCTGCTACACGTGTGCTTGTTTCTTTTCCCTCTGGGCCTTCAAGCGAGCCGGTGACCAGCAGAGCCCCAAGAGCCTAGGCCATGAGGCAAGAGGTGGCTGAGGTGAAGCGGCGGCCTGCCAGGGAGCTCCCCGGCACCTCTGGCTGCCTGGGCTGAAGGCAAGAGGCAGGCCTGGGCGTGGCGAGGGCCTCCTGTCCTGGAATGAGGCTGCAGTGCTTCCTGGTCCCCTTTTCCCACCCACACCGGCAGGCGGCTGCTGCGGGAGAACACGAGGGAGGCTCTCGGGGTGCTA
Organism: Mauremys mutica; assembly: GCF_020497125.1. Lineage (NCBI taxonomy): Eukaryota > Metazoa > Chordata > Testudines > Geoemydidae > Mauremys > Mauremys mutica. The sequence goes on from NW_025423294.1 coordinate 191,013, forward strand.
GGCAGCGCTGTGTGTGTGGCTGTCAGGGGAAAGAGCCGAGGCTCCCGACTCGACCTGCCATTGACTCGCGTGGCTCTGCGCGCTGTCAGCCGGGGCGGGGCGGGCCAGGCCGCGGACGTGACTCAGGCTTGGGCTGCATGGCCGCGCTTTCCTGACGAGGCATGAGGCAGGCCAAGAGCTTTGCACAGCGTACAGGGAAGTGGGAGGGAGGCGTCTTTGAGCCGGCCTGTCTCCTCCGCTTCTCCCTTGCCGCTTGGGCGGAGGCGGGAAGGGAGCGAAATGTTCCCGGCTGAAAGTTTTTGTGCTCCACTTTGAGGATTAAGCCTGAGCCTCCGGCACGGCTGCTGGCAGATGGGTTTCTGAATGGCATCCAGCCTGCTCTTTGGACCACCAGCTGAAAGCACTGAGGCAGCAAAATGGGACCTTTGAGGCTCCCCCCACAGGTCTCAGGGAAGTAGCACGGGCTTAGCGCCGTCCCTGGGTGGGCTCGAATCACCATCCTTTCGGTTAACAGCCGAACGCGCTGACCCATTGCGCCGACCCATTGCGCCACAGAGACATGGAGGGGCAAGGCTGTATTGAGCACAAAAGCCGGGAATCAGGTCAGGACATACAGTAGAGCACATGCATGCAGTGGTTAGCCAAGCAACAGCAAGGAACTGGACTGCTATGGAGGAAAAGTTCTGTGGGAAGGAACCGAAAAGAGTACCAGGGCTGTGGTACAGCGCTCGCATACACTTTCTTTGGCCTGTTTTGCTGGAAGAGTTAGGAGAGCGAGATTGTTAGTCACAGGTCAGTGGGTGGGTTTATGCAAATACTGGACTCTTGGACAGGAGTGGGGGTGGGGGGGAAAAGCACACGACTTCTGTGGCACATGCACCACCTCTGCAACTAACGTTTGCTACCTCACTCCCTCACAACACACCTTTTACCTCTCAGGACCAAAATGCACCGTGAAAGAGATCTAACGACATAAGCTTAGGGGGAGCAACTGCAGCACTCACAACAATTTGAAGAGATTCAAAACTGCCTTGATCCAAAATCAACAGGGAAAATACACTGGATTACTCCTGCTTCCTCTCCCACAATGCTCTGCTCGCACACTTGCTCACGCGGCTCCAGTCCTCCAGTCTGGCCCCTCCCCCTGCCTGGTGCACTCCCCTGGCCAGCCCGGGCTCTTCGGCGCTGAGAGCCCGGCCGCCAGCCCCACCAGGTGCCCTTGCCAAAGTGCCGCCCGGTTCCTGCTGCAGCCTCTGCTGGGCCCGCTCTCCGCGGCAGGCGGGCGGGCGGCTGCGTCAGGGGCTGCAGCCCAGCTCAGAAAAGGAGGGGGCTGGACAAAGCTGGAACCTGTTTTCAAGAACACTTCAGTGATGCCCGAGAGTCCTAGCCAAGTCCAGTCCCAGGAATGATTAAACCTGAGATTTAAATCGGTTCAATTAAATGCTCTGCCGGTGCCCCTGACTCCCTGCCTGCAGCCCCTGCTATCTGAGCCCTGAGCTACCAGTCAGCGCTCTGCCTGTGCCTCTCACTCCCAAACCACAGCTCTGGCTTGTCGCTGGGGCGCTGGGCAATGCGGTGGAAGTGCGCTATACACAGCCAGTCCGGATTCTGCGGGAGTTTCCTTTCTCTGAGCAGGCTGACTGCAGGGCAAGAAGCTTATGAAGCTTCAACCTTCCTGGGCCTGACCCTTGAGCATTCAGTATCCCTGTCCCACCAGCCACATCCTGCTGTGCGACTGCACATGGCTAAGCAAAGAGAATGAACCCCAAATCCCCCCTGTGCTTTGGGAGCCAGGTTTGCTGTGGGAATTCTGTAGTTCAGATGACTTCACACCTGGGCATTGTGATTCTCTGGCGTTAGGGCATTACTGTGCTGATGGCTGAGTGATTAAGGCGTTGGAGTCGACATCCAATAGGGTTCCCCTGCGCAGGTTGGAATCTTGCTCACAATGAGGCCTGTGTTTTAGCCAGTCTCTCACCGGGGCAATACCTCTGTACAACCCCCCGAGACACTCTCAATTCTCTTCCCACCCCAAGTAAATCCTGTTCTGCTCCTTTCATAGAGATGCCTGGGACACCACCTCACACTGTGTCCCTGATAGGTCAGGCAAACTCTCAGCACCTGAACCGTCTGCTACTCACCTGGTGCCCTATAGATCAGCCATAGCCCTGGTTCTGCTCCTCTCTCTAGAGTGCGAAAGGAGCCAAGTCAGCGACTCCATGGGAGCCATTTCCCCACAGAGAGTGCATTGAGTGCCCCTGTGGTGCTGGGGGGCTGGCACTGCTGCTGCCTGTGGGGCTGGCAGGGGGGCTGATGTCTGCACAGACTCTCAGCTGCCAGGCCAGAGGGGGCACTTGGGACCTTACCAGACTCGCTCAGTGAAGACGGGGGGTTGACAGAGCAATACAGACGCTCACCAGAGCACGGAGCAGCAGCCGCCCATGCAGCCAGGCAATGAGCATTTCCCACAGCCTGGAGCCGAGGGGGAGGCGGCAGCTGCTGCTCCAGCTCCTCGGGGACAGGCCCTGTCAGCCAACAGCCACTTCTTACTCCCCACAGCTAAGGGCGTCGGGTTCCTCCGGTGGGGGGTGGAGCAGCCGTTGGTTTTCCTGTTCGCACTCCTCTGCGGTGTGAAAATCGGGGAGGGGAGGCAGAAGCCCCACTTCCCTCCCGAAACGACACCCAGTGGCGGAAGCCAGGACAACAGGGTGGGGCGGCAGGTGGTGGCCAGACTCTTGCTGCCAGGGTCTAGTCTAGCTCAGGGTCCAGCTCAACTTCCTCCCTGTGCCACTGGCCCCCAGTCCCCTTCCACTGCCAGGTCAACTCGGGCACTAGGGCAGGAACCGGGTGAGGCAGCAAGTCAAGTCAAGCTGAGCAAGGCAGGCAAAAGCAAGTCTTGTCTTCATGGGCCACTCACAATGACGTCCTTTTTGTGTGCAACTGCTGCAAAAAAATCCCGGAAAGAGAAGCAACTGGCCAAAATACTGCTACCCAGCTGCCAAAGTAGCTCAGTTGGGAGCGTATTAGGCTGAAGATCTAAAGGATGTTTGTTCAATCCCAGACTTCAGCAGGTCCTTTCATCCCTTTTTGTACAATGGTGGTTTGTCTTCTGGGAGCACAGGGGTGCCTGCACTCCAAGGTGAGTCTCTGAGCTTGGGCTCTGCAATATGAAAAAAAAAACCTGTGTGCTGCTGGCCTCACCTTTTCCAATGAGGGATGGGAGCTGTCTCTCCTACATGAGTTATTGGTGGACCCAATATGGCAGGAAGAGAGTGAGGCAGGGTGGCCCTCAGGAATGGTGCCAGAGGGGGTGCTGGGCAGGGATTGGGGATGAAAAGTCCTCTCTGCAGCTGAGCAAGGGCAGTGCCCTGGAAGGGGCATCTGTGAAAATGGCCATTTGGAAGCTGGAAGGGATTTGGGGGCCCAGGAGGAGGCACTTGATGTTCATGGCCTTGGAGCAGCTGGGCTTGGACATGGTGGGTGTTCAGGAAATGCACATTAACAACTCTAGGGTAGCTTGATGGGCAGAGGGTGATTGGTGGAAGGGCCCATCTCTCTGGTCCTCCAGGCCAGTGAAGAATGATGGGGTTGGAGTCTTGTTCTTCACATTCATGGTGCGAGTACAGAAGGTGCTGGAGCTCCGACCACGGAGGGCATTACTGGTGGGCTTTGTGCTCTGTAGCACTGGTTATGGCTATATTAGTGTGTATGGTCCCCAGTTAAGGCGTGAAAGGAAAGTTCTATGAAGGAACTGGCTCCCTTCCTCTAGACTGTTTGGTGTTGAGCAGGATTTCAATTCCCTGACCCAGGGCAGAGGATATTGGAAGCTGAACATCCAGAGCTTGCAAGATAAAGGAGCAGAGCGGGAGGCCTGGTGGTGTTGGCAGAACGGAAAAGCATCAGAGGGTTCTATGGCACCCAGGGGGATTGGTGGGAGTCGGTGAGGGAGGAGTTGGCGGCTTTGTTGTGGCAGTCGGGCAAACACCACAACATTTAAGAAACCAATGGTGCCAAGTCCTGCAACGTCGCCTGTGGGATTTCCACAAGAGCATCCAGGCAGGGGAGCCAGTCAGCGTGTGACTGTATGACCGGATCAAGCGACAGCTGCCCGAGTTCCAGGAGATGAGGCTGCAGCTGGCCGATATGAGTGGGAGCACCAAGTGAAGGGACATTTTTGTGGCCTGCAGGGAATGGAGACAAAGCAGGGGGATGCGGGGACTCAGGGCAGGACCCACGGATCCGGTAGTGCAGGACCACAGTCGCTGGAGGAGGAGAGAGAGTCCTGCGAGAGGAAGCCACTGCTGGGAAGCAATAAGTGCAGAGTGCAAACCAGCCAGCTGAGAGTCACAGGGGTCTAGAAAATAAAACAGCAGCAGGTCCCATGGTGTAATGGGCAGCACTCAGGACTCTGAATCCTGGAATCTGAGTTCAAATCTCAGTGGGACCTCCTGGAGATATATTAGTTTGCTACAAAGCCCTGGAGCTCAATGTGCTTGGCTACTCTCTCTCAGGGTGAACTAGAGTGAATTTTTTCCCTCCTGCTGGGTGACTGATGGCCACTGGAGATAGGTCTTTGGTCTGGCTGGTTCAATGGGCTGGCTGCTATAGGTTGGGGTCCTAGAACTTAACAGTCTGGCTAGAGAGTCCTGTGGTTTGACCATATGGTTGTTTCTCGCTGCTTCACCTGAAGTCCTCAACTTTGGTCCCTGCAGCTGCCACGCTTTTCCTCTTGCCCACATGGCATTTAAAGGAAGGATTTCCAGGGCCAGGCTTCATAGTCAGGGCTAGGCAGGAGGGAGGAAGAGTCCCAGGCTGGAGCCCAGCACCTCTCCTCCTCTGGGCACCTGGAGCAGAGGCAGCTGGTGCTGACAGCTCCAAGGGAAGGCTTAAAAGCCACAGAGCAACCAAGGGCGGGGCAAGAGGAAGGCAGGACCATGCCTATGTGTGGCCAGCAGACAGCCACAAAGACACCCAGCCAACCTGCTCCCTGCCATGCCAACCCCCCACTGAAGGCCACTCACAGACCAGCATTCGTTCTGCGGCCAGCATCACAAGGTGGTTGGAAAGCAGGGCCAGCCCCCGAGTGGGGCCTCTGACCGTTCCCACTCAAGGGGCTCCTTTTGGCAGTGGGGCAGGAGATATTTCCCCCAAGAGGCTTTTTCCCAGCTGCTGAGAAGCACAGAAGTACCTGGTGTTTGCTCTTGCGGTGAAAGGGGTTAATACGTTTAGGCGGCCTGGCTAGCTCAGCTGGCAGCACCTCTGGCTCTTACTCTGAAGGTCGAAGTTACAATTCCCTGTTTGGGTGCTTGGGGCTCCTCTTCAACAATACAACACACAATCTGCCTAAGCCCCCACCCAGTAACCTGGGGAAACTAACCCTGGCCACTGGGTGCCTCTAAGAGGCGATACTTTCCCCACTCACACGCACTGAGTGCAGAAAAGAAACTTTAATAAAAAGGAGAAAAATCACCTTGTATTAACTTGGGAAAACACCACAATCAGGATTCATAACACAACACTATGAGCAAAACACCCACCCACAGTGCACTGGGCAGTGGCCTTTGGCTTCGGGCTCTTAAATCCAGACCCCAGAAGCTCTGTGGATGTGCCCCTCCCTTCACTGCACCTCACCCCCAGCTGCTGTCCTGGGTCAGTGAAAACCCAGAGTTCACCTCTCAGCTCCCGGGGGAAAGCCCCTTTCTCCCTCCGCTGTCTGGCCCCATTGCCGGCCACTTGCTGTTCCCCCCTGTCACCGCTCTGCTGGCCACCCTCTCTGCTCTGGGACGTCTTGTGGTCCCACCAGGAGCGGGGCAGGCTCCCTAAAAGCTCTGGGGCAAAGCGGGGGAGCGGACATAAAAAAAGGCGCCACCTGCTGCGGCGTCTTGTACTCACTGGGCGGCGTCCGAGTCTTCAGTGGCAGCGGGTCCTTCACTCGCTCTGCGTCTTCGGCAGCACTGAAGGACCCACCACAGAAGTGCATCCGAAGACCCGGAGCGCTGCCAGGGAAGGGATTCTTGGCCAGGGTTTGCGGGGCCCATGCGGGGCCCGGGGCCTTGGGCAAATTGCCCCACTTGCCCCCCCAGGGTGGCCCTGCCTAAAAGTAGCGGCCACCAGAGCCCAAACAGTAGCCCCACCCCTTCCACTCGAGGCCACGCCCCTACCCCACCCCTTCTCCCCAAGGCCCCACTCCTGCGCTGCCTCATCCCCCAAGACCCCTCCTCCAGCTCACTGCTCTCTGCCCCCTCCCCCCATCATTAGCCCTTACTGTCATTACAAAGTGGCAAGGCAGAGCCCTCCCATTTTTAAAAGTCCTGGGGTGTTGTCCCCCCCGGTTCAGGCACCCCTGGGGTCCTGCACTTCACACAGCTCTCCCTGATTTCAGCTGTTAGTGAGGGATCCTCACTGCTAGCGCAGACTCGGCAGTTTCTTGCATGAGAGACACTGTCCCAAAGCAGGACTAATACTTAGAGCTTGTTCTCAGTGATTTCAGCTCTGTTGGTCTGCAGCAAGACTCTCCATTGAGTCTTAATCAGCTCTGTTATTACACAGGGAAGAACAAAAGGGTCAAATGGGGCCTGGAACCCTTAAGAAGAATCCACCCCACCAAGTACCAACACTTGTCGCTACCTGCGCTCAACCCCACTGAGAATGTTTTGGGGTCACTCCTTGGCTTTATCAGCCTAGGGGGTCTCAGAAAACACTCACTTACAGTGGCACAGTTGGTTAGCATGCAGTACTAAGAGGAGCTATGCTCAAGTTGTGAGTTCAAGCCTCACCTGGAGCACTGGTTTTCATTAACAACATGGCATCACCCTCTCATTTGGCCCTGTGGAATGTAGAACTCCAGCCCAAAGAAGCCTGAGAAGGAAAGGAGTCAATAATGCCCCCTTCCATTATTGCCTCCTCTCCAGAGCTCAGGTCAGAATCTACAATCCTTTCTCCCCCCAGCCCCTGTGCCAGGATCCCTCAAGCAGAGCCTAGAGTCCACCATGGCGTCTGTACTATTGACAAACACTAATTACCACAATCTAGTTGAAACAGGGTCAGTATGAAGTCTACCCTGCCATCTGTTGGTGATCTGTCGTCAAGGCCTTTTGGGGCTGATGTCATTTGCATGGTTACACCCACCCCGGATTGCATGATGGGATTGCTTGTCCAAATGGCCATTTCAGTTGCTGCGGGATCCCCAGTCTCTTTGTTATTGGGGCAGGAGTAATCCAGTGTATTTTCCTGTTGATCTTGGATCAAGGACAGAGTATCTGTACCTGGCATTTGAGGCCTGAGAGTGTCACCCTCGCCTGAAAAGTATACACTAATAAGGTGTATGGGTTCCTAACAGCAAAACATGGTGGGTGGCAAGTATGGGTTTTTCTTGGCATGTGTTGTTTTTGGTGTAGAAAAACAGACAGTTTTGAATCTTTTAAAATTGCTGTTAGTGCTGCAATTTCTCATCATAAGATTATGCTGTTAGATTTTTTTTTCACAGTACATTTTGGTCTTTAGAGGTAAAAGGTTGTTCTGTGTGTGGTGTTACATAATGAAATAGCAGAGATTAGTTACAAAGGTGGTGAATGTCCTGCAAAAGTCAATGCTCCTCCACCCACCCTGGTTCTGGTCTTAGTCAGGGTCTTCTCTTGTTCAAAAGGAGACAATGCCTCTTCTGGTAAACTGGCATTTCACACTGGGTAATGCTTCTCTCCTGACTGGTGGCGTGGTGTCGGCAAGGGGTTTTTTACAGCTTTAGTGCCAAGGCTTATATATCACCTTACAACATGGGCTACGGCTATTATAGGTGAGAATAATGCATGCAGCAACTCACGAGTTGTCATAAACTCTAAACATGTTTTTATAAAGCTAATGCCTGTTTTAACAACACTAACAAACAGGTGAGCAAGACTAGTTTCCAGCCATGCAGTTGTCACTTTTCAGTAAGGCCTAGGGGCCTTGGCATGAGCTGGCACCTGGTCTGCCAGTGTCAGAAGAGGATCTGCCCTCTCTTATCCCCAGGTGTCTGTACTGGGAGCAGTACTGTTCAACTTATTCATAAATGATCTGGGGAAAGGGCTAAACAGTGAGGTGGCAAAATTTGCAGATGATACAAAATTGCTCAAGAGAGTTAAGTCCCAGGCAGACTGCCAAGAGCCACAAAGAGATCTCACAAAACTGGGTGACGGGACAACCGAATGGCAGATGAACGTCGGTGCTCATAAGTGCAAAGTAATGCACATTGGCAAACATAATCCCAACTATCCCTATAAAACGATGGGGTCTAAATTAGCTGTTACCACTCGAGAAAGAGATCTGGGAGTCATTGTGGATAGTTCTCTGAAAACATCCACTCAATGTGCAGCGGAGCATTGGGAATAATTAAGAAAGGGACAGGTAATAAGACAGAAACTATCATATCGCCTCAATATCAATCCATGGTACGCCCACATCTTGAATACTGCGTGCTGATGCGGTCGCCCCAACCTCAAAAAAGATATATGGGAATGGGAAAGATTCAGAAACGGACAACAAAGATGATGAGGGGATATGGACCAGCTTCCATCTAAGAAGAGATTCATAAGATTGGGACTTTTCATCTTGGAAAAGAGACGACTAAAGGGGGATACGAGGGAGGTCTATAAAACCATGACCGGCGTGGAGCAAGTAAATAAGGAAGAGTTATTTACTCCTGCTCATAACACACGAACTAGGGGTCACCAAATGAAATTAATAGGCAGCAGCTTTAAAACAAACAAAAGGAAGTCTTTCTTCATGCACCACACAGTCAACCTGTGGAACTCTTTGCCAGAGGATGTCGCGAAGGCCAAGACTGTAACAGGGTTCAAAAAAGCACTAGATAAATTAATGGAGGATAGGTCCATCTAAGGCACTTCGCCAACAGTATCCCTAGCTAGGTATCCCTGTTTGCCAGAAGCTGGGCATGGGCGACAGGGGATGGAGCACTTGATGATTCCCTGTTCTGTTCATTCCCTCTGGGGCACCTGGCATTGGCCGCTGTCAGCAGACAGGATACTGGGCTAGGTCTTTAACTTGGACGGGTAGCTGGGAAGACGGTAAATCAGACAGAACCCGTTTGACAAACCTCTTCATTTCCTTGTTATTGCCTGACTCCTTTATTCATTTCCTTTTCCTTATTTCCCAGCAGACCGACTAGCCACCAGATTTGGGTGCTAGCAGAGGGACCTGACGAGCTCCTTCTTTTCGGCAGCGTTGAACATGCCAGGGCACAGTCAGATTCTGGATGCTCATCTGAATGTAACGCCTAGCGCTCACCTTTATTTCTGTTTCTTAGCTCTTTTGGGCCATCGATCTTTGGTCTGACCCGTGGGATCCCTGCATTAGGAGAGATGGCTAATTAATGAGCCCATAAACCTTGGAAATCAAATGAAACCTGAAGTCCGTAGAAGACCTCGAAAGGCCCTTGGGGGGTGGAGTGCGAGCTGAGGAAGAGTTCCCTGCACAGCTTACCTCTCCATTCTCGTTTTCCTGTCCTGAGCGCAAAAGCCAGGAAGCAGCTCCGGGTAGGGAGGGGATACCATATGTGTGCAGTGGTTAGACAGGAAACAGCGAGGAACTGGACTCGTATGGAGTGAAACTGTAAGCATCTTCTGTATGCCTGATGACTGGAGGTTTGAGAGAGTTATGTGGGAAGTGGAGGCTTTCGGTGGGCTTTCAGAGGAAATGTAATGGAAAGGCTGCAGAAAGTGGAATCCCAGGTTTTTAAACAATCCTCCACTAACACACCAAACAGCTCAGGTCTAGTTACTCATTCAAAATTAGAATAAAGTTACAGCAAGATTTCATCATAAATGAAGTCAAACCCTAAAGATTTCAGAACGCAACTGCTATAAGGAGCCACGAGGGAAGCAATACAAAGTCAACCTTGCCTCAGAGAAAGGCAGTTAAACAATTTCTCTTTTTTAAAGCAGCATAATCTCCCCAAACGGAAGGGCACTGTTCCCGGAGAAGTGTCCTGGAGAGGGTTTTCCTCGTTGGTGCCGGCCATCCACCTCCCCGAAAGGCGGGAGCTAGGTCGACGGAAGAATTCTTCCGACCAAGGCGCGGACTGACGTAGCCGCGCTGATTTACGTTCCCCACACAGACCAGGCCCGAGGGTCGGTGCGTGCTGAACAGTTACGTCAAAACAGCTCCGTCCGTCAGAGGTGTGCAAAAGGGAAAACCCGCTCCTGAGCGACGCGGCCACGCCGCCCTAACCCGCAGCGTAGCTAAGGGCATTCGGGGAGGCGGCGGATGGGCCTCAAGCGACGGAAAGCCCTCCTCCAGCATGGGGTTGTGACAGCCTAGTCTCCGTAGCACAGACAGGGTGGCCACCAAGAGACAGGAACAGACAGAGAAAGCCAAAGCGGCCCCAGGGCAGTGGGCGAGGCTGCCTGTTGGATGAGACCAGGTGGGACAGGCCTTTTGGACAGGCCATCCTCCCGTCAAAGGAGGAAGAGCCCGAGAAGAAGGGCCGGGCAAGAAGCTACAAGCAGGGAAAGAAGCAGAGCAGGCAGGCAGCTCTCCTTAGAGCCAAAGAAGGCACCGGTCCAAGCCCCCCCAAAAGCAGACTAGAGAGCAGACCAGCTGCAAAAAACCAGGGAAAACCAAGAACACAGAGAGCCTTATAAGGCCCGAGTAAAGTTTCAGAGCTGAGCTTTGCTTACGAGGAGGAACGGCAAAGGTGCCCAAAAGTACAGGGCCTGTGGAAAAGAGCAGTCCTAAAGGTACAGAAAAAAACCCTTAGAGTCTGCTTTGCAGTGCACTAAGTCTAAGTAGCCCACTTTTGGTTTTCTGTTGTTCCAACCAAGCACCAGGGCAGAGCTTGAACGTAGTTCTTCTCTACCACAAATTACGCAGTTGAGTTTCCCCCAATTGGGGAAATCACAGAGGTCAGCACACCCGCAGTGCAATGGATGAGCCTCACCCTGAAAAAACAACCTTCGTGATCATGGTATCTTACCTGCCAGGTAAGTATGAGTTCCTGCTGCCTGGCCGCCGCCCGCCCTCGCTCGCCCCGCACTTATAATACACGGGGCGGACCGACCGCCGGCCTCGCCCACACCGGCCCCCACTGCCGACAGCTGCCCCGACGCGTCCCCCGGAGCCCCTCCCTTCTCCACGCCGAGCTCCCGGTGCCAAAGTCGGGCCCTGCCTGGCAGCCTGTGTCCACTCCCACAATGCTCTGCTCACACACAGATCTGCATACCCACTCATGCGGCTCCGCCCCTCCGCTCGGGCCCCTCCCCCTGCCCGGGCCGCCGCTCTTGCCTGCCCTGTAGTGGTAGCCGGGTCCCGTCCCGGGAAGCCAGGCCAGCAGAGAGACCACGTGGCCCGCCTGCTGCTGGGGAAAGAGCGCAGCTTGCGTGTCGCTTCTCTCTCGCTCTCTCTCGCTCTCCCCCCACCGGAAGTTGGTCCCATACAGGAATGACCTCCCCTGCCTTGTCTCACGTCAGTTTCTCCTCAGGGCAGAAGGTCGGGTGTTGTCAGCCACTCTCCAGAAACTGGACGGCCACTCGATCCCTTTTGTTACCTGCCAAGTGAGGCTGAGTGCACTGGCAGGCAGCGCCGTTTGAAGAAGTGGAAGATTGGACAAATGACCAGGGAGGAGTATAAAAATATTGCTCAGGCACGCAGGAGTGAAATCGGGAAGGGCAACTCATGCTTGGAGTTGCAGCTAGCAAGAGATGTTAAGAGTAACAACGAGAAGGGTTTCTTCAGGGATCTTAGCAACAAGAAGAAAGTCAAGGAAAGTGTGGGCCCCTCACAGAATGAGGGAGGCGACCTAGTGACAGAGGATGTGGAAAAAGCTAATGTACTCAGTGCTTCCCCCCCTCCCCCCTCCCCGTCTTCACGAACAAAATCCGCTCCCAGACTGCTGCACTGGGCAGCACAGCATGGAGAGGAGGTGACCAGCCCTCTGTGGAGAAAGAAGTGCTTCGGGACTATTTAGAAAAGCTGGATGAGCACAAATCCATGGGGCCGGATGCGCTGCATCCGAGGGTGCTAAAGGAGTTGGTGGGGGTGATTGCAGAGCCATTGGCCATTATCTTTGAAAATTCATGGCCATTGGGGGAGGTCCCAAATGACTGGGAAAAGGCTAATGTAGTGCCTATCTTTAAAAGAGAGAAGAAAGAAGGAGGATCCGGGGAACTACAGGCCAGTCAGCCTCACCTCAGTCCCTGGAAAAATCATGGAGCAGGTCCTCAAGGAATCAATTCTGAAGCACTTAGAGTTACATAGACTTACATAGAATTACATAGACTTCTCCCCACCCGGCCTATGTTCTATGTATCTTGGTTCGTAAGATAACTGTCATTGTCAACAGGCAGCTGCTGCACAGGGAACTTAGGAGAGTGGTGAGCTGATAGGGGGCTGCCGGTCCATCTTGGTTCCAAGCCCCCACCAGCTAGCTGCAACGGGCTGCTCTTCCTGCAAGCAAGAAACAAAGCAGGCGGCTGCCAAACAACATTAGAAGGGAGCATTACACAACTTTAAATAAGCATTTTCCCTAATTGATCAGCAACATAACGAAACGTTAACCAGGACGACTTTAAGTGAGGAGTTACTGTAGGAGGGTTTAGGTCAGCTCAGCTACGTCTCTCAGGGGTGTGGAGTTTTCATTTACCTGAGACAGAAAAAAAGAGTAACAGAAAAGAGAAGAAATAAGATGGGAAGGAAAACACCCAGTGGGTCATGGGAGATGTTGACAGATGCAAATCCCTCATGTAAACCCCTCCCCCCCATGCCCTTCATTGTCTCCCCCACCCATTCCAGGGTTCCCCAGTCTTTCTCCATGGCAGGGGTTGTGTGTGTTTGATTCCACCCATAGCAAGGTCCTCCATTCTCCCCAATGGCAGGGGCTCTGTGTGAGCCGCTTTTCTCCCCATTCCACCCTCTACTCACTATACGGCCAGGAGACAGCAACTCTCAGATCCTGTGTGGATTTTCTGATGTGCTTGGGGCCAAGAGAAAACTGTACCCCCTGCCAGAGCAGTACGAGTAAAAATAGGGGTTCCCGAAAAATAGGAAGGGAAGAAAAGAGAAGTGGAGAAGAAAATGGAAAAGGAAGAGAACGTGCAGACACAGGACCCTACCTAAATTCTGACATAGATTACAAGAGAAAAAGATATAGCAGCATAAAGGAACTTTAAAAATTTTTCAGTAAGTCCTGAACTAGAAACCTTTAAAACACCATTTTCACACTAGATTTACTTCTCTTCCAAATCTTATCAAAACAAATTAAGTTTTGCCATTAAACAGACTAATAATACTTGGAGATATACCAATTGCCTAGAACTGGATGGGACCTTGCAAGGTCATTGAGTCCAGTCCCCTTGCCTTCACTAGCAGGGCCAATTTTTGCCCCAGATCCCTAGGTGGCCCCCTCAAGGATTGAACTCACAATCCTGGGTTTAACAGGCCAATGCTGAAGCCACTGAGCTATCCCTCCCCCTAGGCTAGATTATCAGCAAATACTATAAACAGATTAAGGTAACAGAAAACTCTAAAACCATACTCTTAAATTTGCTTTGCAAGGCCTAACCACTCAGTCCGTGTTTTCCCTCTTCTTGTTCCCCAAACAGGGAAACAGGAACAGTCATCAATAGCAGACAGCAACTGAATTAAAACAAAACTGTTCCCTTGCTTCGTGCTCAGAAAAAACACTGTAACTTTTCATGAATACCAACACAGATACGTTCAATCACACTTGTTTAATTACAAATTTTAGAAATGATTCCAGAAAAAACAATTTCAATAATAAGCCCCTCGGCTACACACCCAGGCTAATGCGCAGACGTTTAATCCCCACGGTGAGTCTTTTCATACAGCGGGTTTCACGCCCCCAGCGAACTAAAGGACACAAATCTAAAGCCAGGTCCCCATGCCATGACGCACACTCGAGACAGCTTTAGCCCCCTGGCCATTAGAAGATGGTTATGTCGCTATTTACAGAAACACGCCTCCTGATTAGCATGCGGAGCTCCTACCGACCAATCAAACCCTCTCGCTGTTACTGCCCGAACCGGCCCCGCCTCTCACAGGCTCTGCTCTGCCACGTGCCGGTGTCGCGCCCGTTTCCCCGCAGGCGGAGCCCGGCCAGGCGGAGCTCTGCCCGCCCGGGGCTGCAGCTGGTTCTCTCCGGTTCCCCGGCACTAGAGACTTCGCGTGTCACGTGACCGGGGGCAGGCGCCGCCTCTGGCTGCTTCGAGACTGGGGCATCCCGGGGAAAAACCAGATGGGTCATTAGTGCCCAGCAGCAGCCCCGGCCCCCTCCACCTCCTCGCCCTCCCCCAGCGCCTCCTGCCCGGTGACAGGGAGGGAGAGGAGCTGAATGCGGGACTGGGGCATTGGGGAAAGGGGGGGTGGGGTGAGGTGGGGGCGGGGCCTGGGAGGAGCCCGGGGGGGGGGGGGGGCAGCCCTCCAGCATAGTGGAAACTCGGCGCCCCTACATCGTACTAGTGCAACCGCAACTGTTTAAATGCTGCAAAGCGGAGGCCGAGCAGCGGGATTTGGTTCAATTGCTGCTCTCAGCACAATTCCTCGACTCCGTGCACGGTGTATCCAGGAGACAGCAAGTCTCTAGTTTTGCAAGTATATCGCCACGATTCCCCCCCCCCCCCACCCCCGAAACAGCAGCACCCATAATTCATAGCGATCTAAATATCAATAACTGTTAGTGATCCCAGCCAAATAGTCAGGAATGAAAGCTAGAGAGAGCTGGCATCGGAGTCAGGTGCTGTACACGTTTGCCTCCCTGGAGAGTGTTCTGTAACCATCTGTAGAGGTGTAACAGGCATTTAACTACAGTCTCTTTCTCTTGAAAAGCGGGAAAAGGCAAAGGCTTAAAGCTGCCTGTAGGAGAATTTTCAAAGCCATACAAGTGATCTGGGCACTCAATTCCCACTGATTTCTAAACTGGTTTTCAAAATCCCCCACCACAAACAAATAAAAAAAAGGCTGGTGAACAAACCCCTCACAACAACGCCTAGAAAAACTAAGTATTCTATAGATTGAGAAACAAAACCAGCTGTTATAAACTTCCCAAAGCATAATTTAAAAAGTCATATTTTAAAGCTTTTTCGTTCATTCGTCGTTTAATACAACCCGCCCCCCGGCAGTCTATGCTGTCTCCCTCCCGCTTCCCCAGCGGGAAGAAGCAGCGGGCATCAGCGCCAGACAGCAGCTGCATTCAAGCAATCCCGCCTATTCGGTGCCTGATTGGAAGAAAACATTGTAAAAATCGTCCTCCAACAATCCCTTTCGAAAGCACGTCTCTAGCTAAGCGCCGGCCATTTCTCCTGCAAAGACACCCTCCCTGCTGCCAATCCCCGGCTACCCTGATTAACGTCGTAATGACTCGTTTTTTAAAACAAGTGGTCACGAAAGAAAATGGATCGTACCTTTTGCAAACAGCCTTTTTGTCAACAGATGGCCACGTTCTTCACTGAAGTGGGGGGAGCACACTTTGTAGTTTGTACAGGTCGAGTTTATTGCCCGCCCCAGAGGCTCCCAGCACCCCTCAATTCCCTCCTGCAAGCTCCCTATGTGCTCTCCCATCCCACTCTTTTTAGGGACTCCCTGAAATTCCCCCAATCTCATACCTTACCAGAGAATCTCTGCACCCTTATTCTCCCCATACCAAGTTCCCCACACTTCTTCCCACACCAAAGGCTCTGTTCATTCCCACTTCCCCATGGCAGGGACTCTGTGTTCTCTCTATTCCCCCATGCCGGGGTCTTTGTGTACCCTCCCTTCCCCCCATGCCAGCTTCTTCCAATCTCCATAGGACTAGGGGGTCTTGTGTACCTCCACTTATCCCCTCGCTTCATTTCAGGGCCCCCATTCTCTCCACCACTGTAGAGACTGTGTGCACCCCTATTTGCCTCTTCTCCCCCATTCCTCCCTCCTTCCCAAGACAAGCTCTCCCAGTCCCCTTACCTGCCAGGGGTTCTGTGGGTCCCATTTTCTCCTCCCCGACTTCCACCTTACGGCCTGTACTAAGGGCTCAGAGAGGCTCCGAGAAAGTTGCATACCAACGAACTGGCAGAGCATTAGGGGTAAAAATAGGGGCTACTCGAAATGGGGGAGAGGGTGGAGAAAAGAAGAAAAAGTGGAAAGTGGAGAGAACTTGCAGAATTAATATCCATGAGCCTATAACTTTAAACTAGAACGAGGGCGGACAAAAGAGAGGGACACTGCATTAAAAGGTGGACTTAGAAGTTCAAACAATTAGAAGTTCAATTAAGCAACTGTTTAAATAAAAACGGTTGTATTTTACACTGCATTTTCTTCTTCATGCTATTAGAAAACTCGCTGAAAAACACCCGCATCCTCCCACAATACACAAGTAATAATATTAGTTACAATCACTACATCCCTTCTCTCTATATACACATCAGAAACAAAATTTAAACACCAACTTCAAAAAAATGTTTTTAATGTAGTTTATACAGACTAACCACTCAGTCTGTGTTCTTTCCCTTCTACTTCCCCAGAGGGAAGAAAGAAAAATCATCAATAACAGACAACAACTGCATCAAAGCAATACTGCTTACTTGCTTTACACTCAGGAAAGAGCACTTTAACTCATCCTCCTACTTAGGGAGACCAATCACTTTGTGTTAAAACAACCTCCCACGGCTATAGTCTAACAGGGCCGCCCAGAGGGGGGGCAAAGGAGGCAATTTGCCCCGGGCCCCGGGCTCCGCAGGGGCCCCCAAGAGAACAGCGGAGGCTCCCGCCTCCGCCCCTCTCCTGGAGCCTCAGCGCATCAAGCGCCGTGTCTCTGCCGGGGCCCCTGAGCCCCGCTCTGCTCAGAGCCGCATGGTGAGGGGGCGGGGCTGCGAGCTCCGGGCTGAGCTCCGCTCCCTCCGCTCGGCGTGAGCTCCCAGCCCCGCCCCCTCACCACGCGGCTCTGAGCAGGACGGAGCTCAGGCCCCGCCGGAGACACGCTGCGGCTGTTCCGGCGAGGCGCTGAGACTCTGGGCGAGGAGGGAGCCGGGGGTAAGAGGCTGGGGCTGGGGCTGGGGCCGGGGTGGGGGGGAAGTGGGACCCGCCACCAAAGCGCAGCCCGGTCTTCGGCGGCGGGGGGCCCTTCCGTTCCGGGACCCGCCACCGAAGTGCCCCGAAGACCTGCGGCGGGGACCCCCCCGCCGCACTTCGGCAGCGGGTCCCGCTTCGGTGGTAATTCGGCGGTGGGGGGCTCCCACCGCGGGTCTTCGGGGCACTTCGGCGGCGGGTCCCGGAACAGAAGGGCCCCCCGCCGCCGAAGACCCTGGGCCCCCGGAATCCTCTGGGCTGCCCTGTAGTCTAACGTCTAAAGCGCCCATATTTAGTGGTTACAATGTGTAATTTAATACATCAAATCTCCCTATGATCAGAGAGACAGCGAGACTGACAAACAGCACACTGTATGCATGTCTCATTGTGGCACCTAACATATGAAGGGAAGGCTTAAAAGCCACAGAGCAACTGAGGGCAAGACCATGCCTATGTGTGGCCTTCAGGCAGGCACAAAAACACCCAGCCAGGCTGTTACCTGCCATGCCAAACACCCACTGAAGGTCACCAGCATGCAGGGCGGCTGCTGATGCTCTGTGGCCAACATCACAAGATGGTAGGAAAGCAGGGCCAGCCCCATGGTGGCGCCTCTGACTGGCCCCACTCAAGGTGCTCACTTTGGCAGTGGGGCAGGAGATTTTACCCCAAGAGGCTTTTCCCCAACTGGCAAGAAGCAGAGAAACACCTAGGCTCCATGTAGCAAACCCCCTCACGCACAGGGACAGAGGGAAACTGCTCCGCGCTCTAGCCCAGGCAGCCGCCCATTTTCTTTGGCAAGTCAGGAATGGCAAAGGCGAGACTGGAAGCACCTGGGGCTCATGCCCCAGCCTTTGTGACACCCAACCCCCAACTCCTTCCCGGGGCTCTAGCTGAAGCCAGAGCATTGGCCTGAGCAGCCAAGAAGAGGTTCCAGCCCTGAAGGGAGCAGGACTTTCAGCTCAAAGGTAAAGCTGCACAAGTACAACCACGAAGGGACTCGAACCCTCAATCGCCTGATCCGAAGTCAGACACCTTATCCATTAGGCCACGTGGTCACACAGAAAAAGGCCCTTCAGGCACTTCTTTGGAAAAGGCCGACACTGACGCATCCGACGAAGTGGGGATTCACCCACAAAAGCTCATGCTCCAATACGTCTGTTAGTCTATAAGATGCCACATGACTCTGCTGCTTTTGCAGACACTGTGTTTCTCAGGTCAGCTACTGAGGGGGGCCGAGACTCTCTGGGCACAAGAAGTCGAGTTCCCAGTGAGATGTGAGACTTAATTCTTTGGAGCCAGGTGCAGGATTTTGGCAGGGAGGCTCAGGCATGGGGGATTGGGGTGCAGCGGACGGACCGGCTGTCTAGGTGCAGAGATTTAGTCTCACTGAGGAGGAGGAGGAGGAGGAATCCTGCTGACAGGCAGTGGCCAGGGCCGGTGCAACCACTAGGCGAACTAGTCTGCCGCCCAGGGTGCCAAGTGGTTGGGGGCACCAAAAAGCACACTCAGGGGAGGCGGGGGAGTGGAGGTGAGCTGGGGCAGGGGGCTGGGGGAGGTGCGGGGGGAGGGCTGCCCGCAGCAAGTAACGGGGGGGAGGGGGCGTGCAGGTGAACCGCTCCCTGTCCCAGCTCACCTCCTGTCCCGTCTTCTCCCCTGACCACGCCGCCCCTGCTCTGATTCTCCTCCCCTCCCAGGCTTGCAGCACTAAACAGCTGATTGGCACCACAAGCCTGGGAGGCGGGAGAAGTGGAGCGGCGCCGGCGTGCTCAGGGGAGAAGGCGGAGCGGAGGTGAGCTGGGGTGGGGAGCTGCTGCAGGGGGGGGTGCCCGACTCTTCCTCATGGCCCCCGCCCCTGCACTCACTGCATGGTAAGTGGAGTGACCCAGCCCCAGCCTGGTCCACTCCCCTGGCTCCCAGCCACGCCGCCGGCGAGTGCTGTGGGGCAGTTCCCCCCGCCCAAGTTTGGGAGCCAGGGGAGCAGAGCAGGCTGGGGCCCCAGGCCTCCATGGGGGGAAGCAGAAGTGGGCTGGCCCCAGGCCATCGTGGGACATGGGGGGCTGGCTACATCCTGCAGGAAGTGGAGTGACCCGGCCCCAGCCTGCTCTGCTCCCCTGGCTCCCAGGCTTGTGTTGATGTTGGCTGGATTTGTGCGGGTGTTTGTGTATATTAGCAATTGTGTGTGTGTGTGGCTGGATTCATGCATGTGTTTCCGTATGTTTGCAATTGTGTGTGTGTGTGTGTGTGTGTGTGTGCTCTGCTGCCCTCTGCCAGAGTGACAACCGTTTCTCCGTAGGTCACAGACCCCATACCGTCGACCCCGGTGGTGATTTCCCCATCTTACAATGGCTGGCTGGCCTGACCTTTCTCCCCTCTGCGGAGTGTGGTGGGGCTGCAGCTCACCCCCTGTGGGGCAGGAGTGCCAAGGTGCGGGGTGCTGGGCTCCAATGCACCTGGAGAGCAGCTCAGGTGAAGCAGGGCAGGGTGTGTGGTGTCTGTTCTGCGTTGCCTGGTGCTGGGCCATTGCACAATCCCCAGCCGTGCCGCACAGCGCACCCCGAGAGGGGGCAGGGGGCCAAGCAGATGATCCAGCACGAGGGGATCATTCTCATGGGTAGCTGTCCAGTGGCAGTGAGTTCCACAGGCCTCGGCACACGCTGTGTGGGGCAGGAGGTCTTTGTATTTGGAGCAGTGGGAGTGAACTGTGTGCAGTTGTGTGTCTGCGCACAATTGTGAATATTATGGTGTGGGGGGATGATTGTGAGTGCAGCTGTGGGGGTGATTGTCTCTCTCTGTGGGGGTTGGGTTAGCATGTCCCTCTGGGTGTGTTGTGTGTGAATCTTCTTGGGATTGTGTGAGTCCCTTTGTGTGTGTGTGTGTGTGAGAGAGAGAGACTCTGAGACTTGCTGCAGGATACGAAATCCTGCAAAGCCATTTCCTACTGGTTATCCCAGCAACACACTGACACAAACAGTGTCACACACACACACACACACAGAGCAGGGCTCAGCCCCGCCAGCAGGGGGCAGCAGGGACACATACGTCTCCCCTGGGCCAGCTTGGACAATTTCCCATCAAGACCTGGCACAGTGCTGGTGCCCCCACACGGGGGTGGGCAGTGACTGGGGGGGGGGCGGGGACAGAGCTTTGGGGGTATGGGGGGGCAGGGGCAGAGCTTTGGAGGTGGGCACAGCGAGGGGGCCAAGTCTGTCTGGGGGTGTCACTGTCCCTGCAGCGGGTGTTTAGAGCCGGGCTCCACCGGGGGAGGGGCCGGGGGCAGCGGGAGTCGGGGGGTGACACGCGGCCGGTGCCTGGGCCCGTCGGACCCACCCAGACCCGCTCACACCCAGCCGGGGGGGGGGGGGTGTTACAGCCCCAGCGAACAAGGGGCGCCGGGAACATCCCCGTGGGGCGGACACAGGGATCCAGTCCCCGGACAGAGCCAGACCCGGCCCGGACCCGCCTCGCGCCGAAGGGGGGGGGCGTTTCGGCAGCGGAAGCTTCGCCCCCCCCAGTCCCCGCCCCGACCAGCCGCTTTATGCGGGGCGGGGGAAGGGGCGAAGCGGCGCAGCACGTTCCTACGCGGGGCAGTGTCATACCCTCAGAAGCCACGGTTGAGAAACAGGTAAGTGGTAAGTGGGTCGAGGCTGGGGATGGGAGTGGGGCCGTTGCTTGCTGGGGAGAGGGGTGCGGACAGGGTTAAGGGGGTCGAGGCCGAGCTGGAAGCCAGGGGCCCAGACTGAGGGTGGGGCTGGGGAAGAGCTGGGGCAGAGTGGGGCTGAGTGCTGCTCCCTCCATGGGGGCTGGCTCGGGCCCTGAGGTGCCCCCATCAATCTTCCCCTGTGTCCCCCTAGGAGTCATGCCCCACATTTTGGGGACCACTGACCCCTACTCGCTAAGCAGGGGCTAGTGATGCCAAAGCCCAGGGAAGGGAGAACAAGTGCGGGGGCCCCAGAACCGGAACCATGCCCCCCCCACTTCTGTCTGTGGCTCCGCCCCCTTCTGCACCCTCCACCCACGGCCCCACCCACTGTCACCTCTGTCCCACCCCTTCCCCCACTGGCCCCACCCTGTCACTCCTTTACCCCTGCCCCGCTGCGGCCCCGAGACCAGAGAAGCTCTGTGCCCCTGCTGCAGCCCCCGGTCCGTAGCAGGGAGTGGGAGGTCCTCCAGCCCTGGGGCCGACATGGGGGAGACTTTTCCAGGGGGGGCCAATTTGGCCAGGGCCCCTAGTCATGGGCCCCACTGCCCCCTTGGCGACGCAAGGTTTGGGGAGGCTGAGCCCCCCCCCCCGAGCCTCCATTACGAGCTGCCCAGGCTACCACTGCTCAGTGGGTGGCCAGTCTCCCTGTGTCTCTGCTGTTTGTGCTGGGGATCCTGGCTGGCCTTAGGGGTGGGGCCCCCGGCAGCCGCCCAGGGCTCCAGGGGGTCAAAGGGCACCGTGTGGCCGTGCAAAGGTGCTCACTGCTCTCCCCTGCCCCAGTGCTCCTCCGTGG
Organism: Mauremys mutica; assembly: GCF_020497125.1. Classification (NCBI taxonomy): domain Eukaryota; kingdom Metazoa; phylum Chordata; order Testudines; family Geoemydidae; genus Mauremys; species Mauremys mutica. Next base: position 212,555 of record NW_025423294.1, read on the forward strand.
CCCCATAGAGGGTGGGGGGAGCGAGGAGCAACACTATGTGCTCCACGCGTCCTGGTCACTGTCCCCACCTGGGCTGTGCTGTGAGGGGAGCATCAGAAGCTGCTGCTCTCTGCCCTCCCCCATGCAGCCCGGCTGAGGAAAGTGACCTGGATGCAGGGAGCTCGGATGATGTCGCTTCTCCCCCTCCCCCAGGGCCGTCCAGAGGATTCTGGAGGCCCGGGGTCTTCGGTGGCGGGGGGCCCACTTCAGCGGTAAGTCAGCGGCGGGAGGTCCTTCTGTTCCGGGACCCGCCACCAAAGTGCCCCAAAGACCCACAGCGGGGACCTCCCGCCACCAAATACCATCGAAGCGGGACCCGCCGCCGAAGTGCAGCCCCCACGGCGGGTCTTCGGGGCACTTCGGCAGCGGGTCCTGGAATGGAAAGACACCCCCCCCCCCCCCGCTGCCGAATTACCACCGAAGACCCAGCTGCACTCCAGCGGCGGGTCCCGCTTCGGCTGTAATTCAGCGGCGGGGGGGGTGGGGTGTCCTTCTGTCCCGGAGCGGAAGGAGCCCCCGCTGGTGAAGACCGGGAGTGAAAAAGCTCCGGGGGCCCGGGCCCCGTGAGAGTTTTCGAGGGCCCCCGGAGTGAGTGAAGGACCCTGCTCCAGGGGCCCCGAAAAACTCTCGTGGGGGCCCCTGCTGGCCCGGGGCCTGGGGTAAATTGCCCCACTTGCCTCTCCCTCTGGTCGGCCCTGCCCTCCCCACGCCCTACTGCCCCTCGGGGTGCCCGGAGGAGCAGCATCCCAGGGAGGAGCAGGCAGCAATGCCAGCTGTGCCATGCACACAGGTCAGTGTCCCCACATGGGTGCAGGAGGGGGTGCAGGGGTTAGGGGTGAAGGGGATGCAGGAGAGGGGCAGTGGCTGGTGGCACAGGAGGGGGTGCAGGGGTTAGGGGTGAAGGGGGTGCAGGAGCGGGGCAATGGCTGGTGGCACAGGAGGGGAGTGTGGGAGTTAAGGGCAAAGGCGACACAGTGTAGGGGTTAGGGCACAGGAGGGGCAGGAGTTAGGGGTGAAGGAGGCACAAGGGTTGGCAGTGCAGGAGCTAGCACTAAAAGGGGAGGGGGATCGCCAGGGCAATGGGGAAGTGCCAAAGTACAAGTTTTGCCCAGGGCACCAGTTCCCCTAACGCTGGTCCTTGGTCACATTTTTTGCTGGGAGGGGGAGGGGAGAGAGAAGAGGCGTTTTCTCTCTGTTTCTTTCCTCTCCATTTTCTGCTCCTTCCTTCAATTCCAGAAACCTCCCTTGTGTTTCAGACTGTGCAGTGACGCCCCCCCGACCCCAGGCCTCTGGAGCCTTTGGAGCAGAAAGATCCCAGGAGCTGAGGATGAATCCAGGGGTGAGTAGCTGGCAGGAAGGAATCCTAGCAGCTCTTCTGGGAGCGCAGGGGAGGAATGACTCCCCCTTCTCTAGATTCTCCCCGTGGGGCTCTGGGGAGCAGGGAGGGTTGTGTGATAAATTCCATCCAACTCCCCCTTTGATCCAAGCTGAGGGACATCTCAGCTCTGCACAATCCCCTTGGCAGCACCAAACAAGGGATGTTTTCCACTGTCCAGGAGACCCAGCCAGGGATTGATGTGCTGGAGATATGTTGGGAAAGGGACCGACTGAATTGCCAGGGGAGGGAATGAACAATCTACAGCAACATCATTAACCACAAACACACTCTAGCCATGCTCCAGCCAGTAGGGAAATGGGCAGGAATTCTTGCTGTTCAGCCATGGCCACACGTACAGAGCTGCACAGCAGTGAGTGTGCTGGGGAAGCTGGTCTGAGCAAACAATTGGAAATGACCCTTCAGTAAGAACAGAACCAGTGTGCAAAAAGGCCCCTGTGTTAAGTGGTTGTGGCTGAGGGCTTAGGGAGCTGGGGTATGACAGCATAGGGGTCTTTCTGTGGAGCTTTGATTTTTGCCAGCTAGGGAAGGCTGGTGTGTGGTGTCTGCATGGCTGTACTTTCAGTGATGCAGGTTTCTCAATCCCATTGTTCCATGGGCATCCTACTAGATTGCCGGCTGCCTTTCAACTGCAGTATGGAGACTGTTTGTGTGTGGGGAGAGACAGTGAGTGTGTTGGGGAAGAGTGAGTGTGTTTAGGTAGGCAGGAGCGGATCATTATTATCCCTACTTGAAAGAGCGAGAAGCTAAGGCTGAGAAAAGAAAATTGACTCGTCTTAGGTCACACGGCCAGCCAGTGGCAGAGTTGGGAGTAGGACCCAAGAGCCCTGATTTTCAAACTAACCATCGGATCTTGAATTTCACACATTGAATGACCTGAATAAAGTGCTCTCAGATGAGCTCCAGACCAACAACAGTGCACAGTAATTATTCAGCAAGTATTTGAGGAGAACTGCAATGTTAGAGAGAATCATGAACTGCTCAGAGACCATCAATGCAGAGAAGCAGCAAAATTCATCAAACATAGAACTGGTTATGACTTATTTCCTTGGTCTTAAAAGAGAACAAGAAGGACCCGAGTCTCCTCCCTGTCAATAACCCCCTGCTCAGCCAATCAGGGTAGAGACTGAGGCCGGGAGGCTGAGGGTTCTCACCAGAGAGCCCAAAGGATGGCCCAGGTCACCAGTGGGGATCACTGCCCAAGCACTATTTCAGCCCCATATTTTTGGGTGGACCTCCGAGAGTGGGAGCTACCGAGCACTCCCCGCAACACACACACACACACACACACACACACACACACACACACACACACACCTCTGTTGGGAAAGGAACAGGAGAAAGGACAAAAGAAGCAAGAGACAAAGAGAAAGGAGGAAGGGATGGATGGAGGAAAAGGTGAAACAAAAAAGACAAACCCTAATGTCCCCAGTGATTCTAAGGGACAAAATCCCAGGTGCGCAATAAAATTCTGCCTCCTTAAGCTCGTGTTTTCCATGCCTAGAATTCAACTGTCACCTGATGGATCAAACTGAACAGGTTTCAAACCTCGAGGAGGCTCTTACCTTCTAAACAAGGACGGCTGTTTTCTAGTAAAATCAGGAAAAGGGAAGGGGAAAACGAAAGAGGTTCCTCCTGGTGCTCACGTCCGTGAACCCAAATACTCTCTCAGTCCTCAAAGAGAGACCTGGAGAAGGAGACTTGCTGAAGCAAAGCCACAGGGGTCCCAGGTTTCCCTGGCCCCTCGCCCTTGTCCTGCCTGGCTGATGTCAGCATCTCTCTGTGAGGTCACCACCTCCCCAGCACCTTTGAGCAATAGTCTGAGGTCCTGCAAAAGGCCTTTGTGATGTCACTGCCAGACCCCTCCCTTGCTGTGCTAATGTCCTGCCCCTGGCCAGGCACTTTGGAGGTTTGAGCTACTCCCATGGATCACCCCACTCAAGGAGCATTCGTTCTAGGAAGCAAGCCGGCTAGACAGGAAAACATCAGACACTGCTCCCAGTGCTGTCTTTACAAGCTTTCAGTAGCGATCTCACTGCTATGCTTCCTGGATAAAAATCATAAAAATCAGTGTATTAGCTGTGGTGAGTTTGTTGCTTGTTGTTTGTTGCAGGTGTTGCTTGTGACTAACAGTGATCCCTTTGCTAAATGAGACCAATGCACTTTTGTCACACATGCACTAAGCTATACTGACCTATACAGTCACACTCTGATACAACAGAAAGGCCAGCACAAAAAATAGAGAACGAAACAATAAGATACTTAAATGACAATGGTTGGAACTCTCCTTTTCCTGGAGATTGATGGTTGACAATTGCAGCTTTCCTACCTACTGGGCACATCCTGTGACAGATGTCAGGCCTTTCCTTTGCAAATCAGAGACGTGGGGAACTCAGTGACCCTTACAGGCTAAGTGGGTAAAAAATTATACAACTTCTCACCTCAAGTAGTTTTCCTTTTAATAGAAATTGATTTTTAAGCTAAGCAAAATAAGTTCTATTTGAAATACAAAAAATTTAAGTCTATACTTCCCAATATTCTCTTATTCACTCTCTCTCACACACATTCTCCCACCCCAACCTTTGGAGTGAGGTTTTCTACCAAAACCCCTTACAGTGTAAGGCTTACACTACAGGGGATAAATTAAATCAAATTAACTTTTCAAGATTAGCCATCATTTCCTGTATGACTAACAAAACAAAAAACATGGCAATTTTCAGTTTTCCCAAATTAATTCTAATCACACAATTAGTCTCTTAATCTATAACCAATAACTCCACCTATAATTTCATTTTCATTGGAAACACCACCATATTCAAAGATCACAAATTCTTGTCATGTGATAATTTTCTTTTAATCCCCACTGCCAACAACTGAACCTTGATTCAAGTTGTGATTTGTCCCAACACTTCTGTGAGTTCATATATTTCTGGTTCTTCTGCCATGCATGTTGGTGGAAGGGGTCTCCTATATGGGCATGTTTGCATCATGAGGAAAAATACCTCTCTCGTCACACTTTTTAATCTTTCAAAGTAGAAGGAGGTGGAGGAGAAGTGATGTAAATGCATAAAACACAAGATAAAACTGTCTGGTCTACACTAAAAACATTTATCGGTAAAAATCCACACCACTGAGCAACGTAGTTACACAGCCCTAACCCCTTGTGTAGATAGCGCTACATTAGCAGGAGAGCTTCTCCTGCCAACATAGCCACCGCTTGCGGGACCTGGACTAATGAAGTCCGACGGGAGAGATCTCTACCATTGGCTTGGAGCATCTGTAATACCAGCGCTACAGCAGAGCAGTTACCAACATCAGCTTAATTGTGCAGCCATAGCATCAGACACAAAACCATGGAATCAGGACTCAACATGTGTGTATCCAGAAGTCTGAAACTGGAGCCTGACACATTCATTGCCTCATTGGTTACCATCATTTCTACAGCATGAAAGTCCTTGTTACCCAATCAGGCAGCCAGTTTGGGATCCACGGGGAAGGAACGTCCTCTGAAGCACTCTCTTTTTGGATCCAAACAGTGAAGGATGATTGTTCTCAAACTAACCCTGGTATCCTCTGGAACTGTAATCAGTGACACTGCACTAGGAAGTGGAGTTGTACAAACAACTTTCCTTGGGTCACTGGTCACCATAGCTTCCTTTACTGGGGTGGAAACCAAGAACTGAGTGTGTGCTCTTTCCACCCCAGTTCTTTCCAAATCCTTGGTTAGGGTAAATTTACACTTCTCTAAAGTAGAATCCTTTACAAAGCCACTCAAAATCTCAGCAGTGTTAGTGAGGAATGGCTTACCAAAACATGCTCAGCTTTCTTTTAATTTGGTGGCACAGTTCCAGTCACGGGACTGGACACAGGCCTGGATCAGAATCCCTCTTAAGTTACCAGAGCTGGAGTTTCTATTAAAAAATAGCTGTTTCTGCAGCTATTATATTTCCAACACTGATTTAATTTTATACCACATTTTTAGCACCTACAAAGGATAAATTGAGCAAACCCCTCACTTCCATTTCCTCAACATCTGCGTCATAAAGGGCAGCATCTCCCATAACATAGGATTAGCTAGGAGAGATCTTCTGTGGGGCCTGGGTTATAAATGCTTTGGAAACCATTTTGCCTAGTTCAAAACCACTTACAGTGGAATTCTCTCTCCAGAACATCAGAGACAATATTGACTTAAACAATTGAACTACACTGTGATCATATGCACTTCCTTCAGTTAGTTGGGGTTCTGCTGTTGTTCACCATTTCCGAGTGGAGATTTTATATCACCACTGTTTCTTTGTTAGCATGTCCAGTAAATTAGAAAGTTCTCTCCTGTTGACAGAACTACACTTGAACTTTCTCCATGTCATCATTGAGGGGTGGGGAAAATCAAAGCTGAAGTGAAAAATTATGACCTTAGCAAATGGTCATTTCCTCCTAATGTCTCCAATAAATCTGAGCTACATCCTATCCAAACTGTACTAATATCCAACTGAGTGACCAGAGCCTTCAAGAAGGATAGAAATCCACATCACAGAGAGATAGAATACATAACAATGAAAATATGGAGTGAAACTCCAGAGCAGTTTATATCTGATTATTCAGAATCAGGACAAGAGATTTCTCCTTATCACTTTTTCCTCTGATCCATTCAAACCAGTTTCACTGAGCACTGTCTCAATAGTCAGTTATGCTATTTACCAAATTTTTAGTATCGAGCATCACCATAATGGGGGACAGAACAACCACCTTGCCAGAAGTGGCTTTATCAACAGATGGAACCTGGGATTTAAACTCCCAATGATCACACTGTGTTTGGGATCCATTTGAATTCCCCTTTCAGGCCTTTGATACTTTCATCTCCAGTCATAGAGACATTGGCATAGGATTAAAGAAGTCAAAGCATCACCTCCAAGCACAGACAATGAAGAATGCTTAATTACATGACACGTTGAAAAGTGGATGGATAGAATGTGATCAGCGATGAGCTGCCAAAATCTTAGGAACCAGTTCCCTACCGGGTTTTCGGTGGCACGGCTCCGGCGGGTGAAGGACCCGCTGCCGAAGACCTGGTAGGGAACCATCCGGTGAGTACACCTCCCACCCATGTCCTGATCCCAAATACCCCCCTCAGAAACTGCAACCCATAACCCGCTCCCACTCCTTGTCCCCTGACCACTCCTTCCCGAGACTCCCAACCCTAACTGCCCCCCAGGACTCCACCCCCTACCCAACTTGCCTTGCTCTCTATCCCCTGACTGCCCCGACCCCATCCATCAACACCCCGACAGACCCCCAGAACTCCTATGCGGTGCCTACCCCCCCCCTTCCCCATTCCCTGACCGCCCTCCAAGAGCCTCTGCCCCATCCTTCTCCCCGCTCCCTGTCCCTGCCTTATCCAACCCCCTAACCCCGGCCTCTTACCCCCGCCGGGGCCAGGCCAGAGCCGCACGGCCGGAGTCAGGGCCTGGGATGGGGCCCCGGCTGGAGCTGCGCCGCGTGGCTGCAGTCGGGGCCTGGCCCGAGCTGTGCGGCTGGAGTCGGGCCCAGAGCCAGAGTCAGGGCCTGGGCCGGGGCCCGGCCTGGAGCTGTGCCGCGCGGCCAGCCTGGAGCCCTCCTTACATCCCATCCCCACCCCAGTTCACCTGCAGGAAGCCCTGCTTCCCGTGAATCAGCTGATTCGCGGGAAGCAGGGGAGGAGAAGCCGGGGGGAGCATCAGGGGAGGAGGCAGAGGTAGGTGAGCCGGGGCAAGGGGCAGGGCAGGGAGCTGCCACAGGTTTTGTTAAATTTAAAAGTCTTTTTAGAACCAGGACAACCGGTTCTAAAAGGGCTTCAACATTTAACCACCGGTTCCCATGAACCGGTGGGAACCGGCTCCAGCTCACCACGGAATCGGTGAAGATTAACTCTGCATAGCTCAGAAAAAAGGTAACAGTTCTGCAGTGATGGGGAAGGAGGGAATCTCTGAGTCACCCCATCTCCTTCCAGTGTCACAGAGGCTGAAATGACACTTTTTTCCCCTGCCCTGCTCCTCTTCGTTTAAATATAATTTGAAAAGGTCCCAATATAACTGCTCTTCAGCAAAACCCAGAGCAATGTGAGAACAACTGGCAGTGATGCAATCTGTATCATTGGTTACTCTAACAATAATTTTGTAATAGGAGGAATGGTAGAAATGTGATGCTCCTTGGCTCCTGATAGGAAGGCCACATTCGAATTACTCATGGGACAATGGAGTTGATAGAAAGGAGATGAAAGTATCAAAGGCCTGAAAGGGGAATTCAAACGGTCACTCATCTGGAGAAGCTGAGGGATAATGGTGCTATAAATTGTTCAAACAGCTTTAAAAGTTACTATGTGGGAATCAGAAAAAGTATTAAAGAAAAAAGGGTATTGATAGCCCATGAGATTTTTATGGTCTTGATTCCCCTCGCAGATTCTCTGGTGACTAACATGGGCTGAGTGCTAAAACAAGGTATTCCCACACTCACTGCTTTCATAAGTTCTCTCACCTGTGTCATTTTCTTATGGTGAAAAAGGTGCGATCTTGGAATGAAGGTTTTCCTGCACTCACTGCGCTTTGCCTCTGTGTGGATTCTCTGATGTCTAATATGGTGCGAGCTGCGAGTGAAAGTTTTCCCATAGTCACTGCATTCATAGGGCCTCTTCCTGTACCGATTCTCTGATGTTCAGAAAGGCCTGAGCTGGTTCTCTCACCTGTGTGGATTTTCTGATGGAGAAAAAGGCCTGATCTTTGAGTGAAGGCTTTCCCGCACTCACTGCATTCTTAGGGCCTCTCTCCCATGTGGATTCTCTGATGCCTTATAAGGTGTGAGCTTTGATTGAAGGTTTTTCGACACTCACTGCATTCATAGGACCGCTCCCTTGTGTGGATTCTCTGATGCCTAATAAGGTGTGAGCTTCGATTGAAGGTTTTTCGACACTCACTGCATTCATAGGACCGCTCCCTTGTGTGGATTCTCTGATGATAAATAAGGTGTGAGCTTCGATTGAAGGTTTTTCCACACTCACTGCATTCATAGGGCCTCTCCCCTGTGTGGATTCTCTGATGCCTAATAAAGCATGATCTGTGAGTGAAGTTTTTCCCACACTCACTGCATTCATAGGGCCTCTCCCCTGTGTGGATTCTCTGATGTTCAGAAAGATCTGAGCTTTTAGTGAAGCATTTTCCACACTCACTGCATTCATAGGGCCTCTCCCCTGTGTGGATTCTCTGATGTTCAGAAAGGGCTGATCTCTGAGTGAAGCATTTTCCGCACTCACTGCATTCATAGGGCCTCTCCCCTGTGTGGATTCTCTCATGTTGAGAAAGGGTTGATCTTCGAGTGAAGTTTTTCCCACACTCAGTGCATATATTTTTTCGCTTTTCCCTGAGGATTTCCTGATGTGTTCTGGATTCCTTAAGGCCCTTCTGAGTTTGCTGACAGGAAAAAATTTTACCCATTTTCTCCCCTGGCTGGTTTCCCAGCTCTCTTTCTGGTCTGTGCTGAATCTCACAGGATCTTCCCTGCTCATGACTCCAGGACACATTCCTTTTCGATCTTTGCGATAATTCTCTGTGTTTATCCCCTTGCTCAACATTTTCCTGCTGAGAATTCTGTTCCTCTTTCTCACATACCATTGCATCACCTGCTGTGATAGAGACAGAAACCTCAAACAGGGATGGAAAGGGGAAGGCCAAACCAATACAAGTACTGGAGAGAAGTCAAATAAAAATCAGGAACTGAACTCCCCCAAACAGGAGAGAGGAGGGGATCAATTCAGCCTTCACATCCCATCCAACTTTGCAGGAGGAAGGGAGGAAGCTACTGCCTGGTGTCTGCTAGGGTCTATAGGAAGCCATGAGCTATATTTACTCCGAGGATACGACCTCTGCTAGGGACAATAATGAAACAAGAGAGCTCCCAAGGGCTTTGTAGGGCATCCCAGATGTTTCCTTCAGGCACTTACAGATTCTGAGTTGCTTTAATGTTTCCTCACCTGTGCAGGGAGCTCCCAGGATCTCTCTTTCCTCTGAACCCTGGAGGTCTGGGACCCATGGCTCTTCCCCTTGTTCCAGCTGGGAGATCACATCAGGTTGGGAAACTGGAAACCCTTCTCAGATGAAAGAAAACAAAGGAGTTCAGTTGATTTCATAAAACCTGATCATATAAAACAAACATTCTATTAATTGATCTTCAGTGTTTAGTGTGAGCTGGTGCGCCTGGGGCAGTCCTCACTGAAAATGCCAGGGTCAGTGCAGGCTGAAAAAGGGAGAGCAGATGCTCCCAAAACTGGTGTTTAACACTGAAGTTAAACTCACTGACCCGTCACAAACTGTGCTTTTGATCCCCCACACTGGTTAACGAGACGCTGAAAAAAGAAATTGTGCAGCCCCCTTTATTGCATGACAATTCTCTGACTCCCAATCAGCACTTAGGTCCGGTCAGTGAGAGGTTATTTAAAAACTCTGCTCACTGTGATACTGCAAGGCCAGAGGGCAGCAGGAGAGTGAGCCTATTTGGATCCAGGAAGTGGGCGGGTGGAAGGGTCAGCCACATTACCGGGTCACTATAGGTTTGGATCTTACCCAAAATACCACACCGCCAGCCAAGCCTTTAGCATCTAAACTAAATGTTTAGAAGAAAGAATGAACAAAAGAATGAAGTTAAATGGGAAAGCAGGCAGATACATTCCATAATCTATATATAGGTTTCTTAGATGTATTGGTGAGTTGCTGGTGTGAAAGTCCGTCTGGAACACATCCACAGGTTGGATGGGTCATTCGGTCCTTTGTTCAAGGCTTCAGTTTGTAGAGAAGTTGATCCAGAGGCAGGAAGAGGGATTGAAGATAAATGCACATGATGCAGCTGCCCTTTATATTCCCTTTGCCATGTGGCTTGTACTTCCTGTGTCCCAAACACAAGCTTCAGAGCACAGGGCATGGAAAAGCCTTGGAGGTCTCAGTAGACAGGCATACACGTGCATGTCTTGCTGACTCAATAGGTGTATCCCCTTATTCCTTTCCATGGGCTCGTTGTACAGCTGTACCTTCTTTGAGAAGGTAACAGATTTTTTAGACAAAGGAAATGCTGTGGATCTAATTTACCTCGATTTCAGTAAGGCATTTGTTACGGTTCCACATGGGGGATTATTAGTTAAATTGGAAAAGATGGGGATCAATATGAAAATTGAAAGGTGGACAAGGAACTGGTTAAAGGGAAGACTATAACCAGTCATACTGAAAGGTGAACTGTCAGGCTGGAAGGAGGTTACTAGTGGAGTTCCTCGGGGATCAGTTTGGGGACCAATCTTATTTAATCTTTTTATTACTGACCTTGGCACAAAAAGTGGGAATGTGCTAATAAAGTTTGCGGATGACACAAAGCTGTGAGGTATTGCTAACACAGAGAAGGACCGGGATATCATACAGGAAGATCTGAATGACCTTGTAAACTGGAGTAATAGTAATAGGATGAAATTTAAAAAACATGGGAAAATTTAATAGTGAAAAGTGCAAGGTCACGCATTTAGGGATTAATAAGAATTTTAGTTATAAATTGGGGATACATCCATTGGAAATAACAGAGGAGAAGGACCTCAGAGTATTGGTTGATCACAGGATGACAATGAGCCGCCAACGTGATATGGCTGTTAAAAAAGCTAATGCAGGTTTAGGATGCATCAGGTGAGGTATTTCCAGCAAAGATAAGGTGTTAGTACCATTATACAAGGCACTGGTGAGACCTCATCTGGAATACTGTGTGCAGTTCTGGTCTCCCATGTTTAAGAAGGATGAATTCAAACGGGAACAGGTACAAAGAAGGGCTACTAGGATGATCCGAGGAATGGAGACTGAAAGAGCTTGGCTTGTTTAGCCTTACCAAAAGAAGGCTGACGGGGGGGATATGATTGCTTTCTATAAATATAGCAGAGGGATAAATTTAGGGAGGGAGAGTAATTATTTAAGCTTAGTACCAATGTGGACACAAGAAGAAATGGATATAAACTGGACACTAGGAAGTTTAGACTTGAAATTAGACGAAGGTTTCTAACCATTAGAGGAGTGAAGTTCTGGAAGAGCCTTCCAAGGGGAGTAGTGGGGGCAAAAGACATATCTGGCTTTAAGACTAAGCTTGATAAGTTAATGCTGGGGATAGTATGATGGGATAGCCTAATTTGGGCAATTAATTTGGCAATTGATCTTTGATTATCAGCAGGTAAGTATGCCTAGTGGTCTGTGATGGGATGTTAGATGGGATGGGATCTGAGTTACTACAGAGAATTCTTTCCTGGGTGCTGGCTGGTGAGTCTTGCCCACATGCTCAGGGTTTAACTGGTCGCCATATTTGGCATCGGGAAGGAATTTTCCTTCAGGGCAGATTGGTAGAGGCCCTGGAGGTTTTTCGCCTTTCTCTGCGGCATGGGGCATGGGTCACTTGCTGGAGGATTCTCTGCTGCTTGAGGTCTCCAAACCACAATTTGAGGACTTCAATAACTCAGACATAGGTTAGGGGTTTGTTACAGGAGTGGATGGGTGAGATTCTGTGACCTGCATTGTGCAGGAGGTCAGACTAGATGATCATAATGGTCCCTTCTGACCTTAAAGTCTATGAGTCTATAGACCCTGGATGGGCAAGCAAACAGGCTAGGCAGTGCCGATGTCAATATGTCTGGGGGTGTCACCCAGAAACACTACACACGACTGGAAATAAAGATATACCCTACATATCTAGAACTCACAAGACAAAGGTGATACAAACTGAAACAAAATGATCATACTTGGACAATCATAACATTTTCCCTGACACCTTATATAGCATTACTAGCATGAGTGATTGCAATTTTATCATATTGGTATTAATAATGAAGTAATAATAATATAAAGTGTCCCACAATTCCATACAGTGTCACACTTAGTAAACTAGTGAATTCCCAGAACCAGCTGCCCAGGTCCTTGAAGATGCAAAACATTCTGCTCAGGAGGGATTAAAATTCCCACATATCTGCTGGGACTGGACACAGACACTGTGTCAATATGTACCCCTATGTACACTCTTCTACAAAATTATGATCAATTTTGTACACAGTATTGCTTGTGAGGTATCATTTGAAATCACAATCTACTGAATATTATCCTCCTGTCAAAATGTGTAGCAACACTGTATGTAAAGTTATGAGATTTTACTATATGATGTTACTGCAAAAGTTACAATTGTGGAGAATACCCACAGAGCAGTTCCTCAGAGACAGCAAGGCAAACAGCTGGTCAAATAGCCATTCTGTGGTGGGGGAAGGTGTGAAGACATTTACATTCCATCGCAAGGATCACTTGAAACTCATATCTACAACAGACAGCCTGGCACCATGACTCAGTTGAGAACTGAAGTTGTTTGTAGTACAAAGGACTGAATTATAAAAAGAGGTGAGGAGAATCCGTGAGACTCTCTCTCTCTCCCTCTGCCCATGACAAATCCTGAAGAACTGAACTTGGGCAGCAGGGGCGGATAAGGGGAGTCGTGGCTGAAAGGAAAGCCAGCCTGTCTCAGCATATGTGAGAAACCTTTGTTTTGAATCCATTTTAGCTTATTAACTTTGACATTAGTTTGTATTTTATCTTGCGTTTCTTTTGCAAAAAATTCTGACTTCTATGCCTCATCACCTGTAGTCACTTAAAATCTTTTTTTCCGGTAGTTAACAATCTTGTTTTACTGTTTTATTTAACCAGTGTGTTTGGATTTGTCATGGAGTTTAGGGGAGACAAGGCCCTGCACCCCCAGCTTCCTGCGATTCACCATGACTCTCAGCCAGAGAGCAGACCAGAAGGTTTATTAGATGACAGGAACACAGCCCAAACCAAAGCTTGTAGCCATAAACAGGACCCCTTAGTCAGGTCCTTCTGGGGGGCCAGGAGGTCTGTCTGACCTCACCTCCATTCTCCCAGCCAGCTCCAAAACTGAAAGTCTCCAGCCCCTCCTCTCCCTTTGTCTCTTTCCCAGTCCAGGAGGTCACCTGATCTCCAACCCCCCCCCCTCCCCCGGCTTCTCATGTTCTATGCTCAGGTATCTTCCCTCAAGGAAAGTCTCCCATCCCCAGTGCAGACAGTCCAAGTAAAACTCCCCTGCAATCTTCCCAGGTCAATACACCCCACTCCCTGCTGCATCACCGGTACCGACCCAGTATTCAAAGGAAACATTAAGAACATTCCCACTTTGTCACAGGATGAAAGTGTGTTGGAAACTCCATTTGGGATAACAAGGCTGGTGCATGTCATATTCCACTGATGAAATGACAGAGTTCAGATGAGCTTGCGTTGTTCAGTAGTGTGCTGGACAGGGCAAGATGCACACTTCTGGGGCAAGTCTGGGACCAGAGAATTTTCTGGGGTTCTCCGGTGGGGTACTGTAATTCCTGAGTCGCTGACTAGCAGCACTCAATACTGTGTAGCTGGGAGCGAGTTACATGCTGGAGACTGTTACCTGCCCAGGAGTGGCTGCTCTCACAGTAAAACAGTGTAAAAGGCACCCCAGCCTGGGGAACTGAGGGGACACAGCTGTTCAACTGTCCAGATTGCACTGTGGTTAATGTCACAGACACTCAATTTCAAAGAGGCTCCTACAACCCAGAGAAAGTAAATCCATGTCCCAGAAATCCAAGACTCCAGACAGAGGGCAAGTCTCCCTGGCTTTGCTTCTTGCTGACAGAGAAGTCGAGAGACTATGAGAGGGTCCCGGGGAAGCTGGGAACAGGAAGCATGGGCTGGTGGGGTTCAGTGGAGAAAGGGAACAGGAAGGGCAGGGATATTACTGAATGCAGGATCTCAGCAGTACTAGATGTCAGGACAGCACATATTGCAGCCTATTGGAAAACATAATCTCAACTATACATACAAACTGACGGAGTCTAAATTAGCTGTTTCCACTCAAGAGGGATCTTGGAGTCACTGTGGATAATTCTTTGAAAACATCCACTCAATGTGCAGCAGCAGTCAAAAAGTGAACAATGTTGGAAATCATTAAGAAAGGGATAGATAATAAGACAGAAAATATCATATTGCCTCTATAGAAATCCATGGTACGCCCACATCTTGAATACTGCGTGCAGATGTGGTCACCCCATCTCAAAAAAGATATATTGGAATTGGAAGAAGTTCAGAAAAGGGCAAAAAAAAATGATGAGGGGTATGGAACAGCTTCCGTATGAGGAGAGATTAAAAAGACTTGGACTTTTCAGCTGGGAAAAGAGACAAAGGGGGAAATGAGAGAGGTCTACACAATCATGACTGGTGTGGAGAAAGTGAATAAGGATGTGTTATGTACTCCTTCTCATAACACAAGGACTAGCAATCACCCAATGAAATTAACAGACAGCAGGTTTAAAACAAACAAACAAAAGGAAGTATTTCTTCACACAACGCACAGGCAACCTGTGGAATGGGCGACAGATGAATCAGTTGATTCCCTGCTCTGTTCATTCCCTCTGGGGCACCTGGCATTGGCCACTGTCAGAAGACAGGACACTGGGCTAGATGGATCTTTGGTCTGACCCCATATGGCCGTTCTTATCTACTAGGGAATCTAATGAGTCCAGGGTAACGGGAGGGAGTAGGAAAATCCCTGGGTGTGGAGAACACTGGGAAATTAGAAGCTATAATTCAGGAGCACCAGACTCTAATTAGTCTGGAAAAGCAGAATGTGAAAAATAAGAATCAGGGTCATGTGACTTTGGCAATGAGGGACTCAAAAATCCGAGGAGCCTGCAGAGCAGAGAGATTGTGGCTATTGCACATGGGGATGGGGGAGCAAGACTTGCCAGGTCTCAAGAAATGTCACTACCAACGTAGGCCATTTTCACATGCTGGGGTGCGATCCAGAGCAGTGAGGAGTTGTGGCACCTGTAATCCTGGGTGAGATTCAATGTTCTGATGCTGGAGCTCCCTCAGAGGCCGATTTACAGTAAAACACAGGATGCTCTGGCACGGGGCCCCCAATGACAGGAGGCCCCAGGGCTGGGCAGCTGCAAGGTCAGAAGCTTGGTCCTGCCGGCTGCTGGGGCTCCTGCTGCAGGCGCCGCACCCACCGGCAGCCAAGCTCCCCCCTCCCCCACCTGTGCTGTGTTCCCTCCCCTTCCCCTCCCTCCCTCCCTGTGCTCAGGTCACTCTGGGAGGGAGGGGGAGGAGCGGGACTGCAGCGCACTCGGGGGAGGCGGAGAAGAGGCGGGGGTGGGGCTGTGTGGAAGGGGGTGAAATTAGGGCAAAGCCCCTGCAGTCCCCATCACATACCCCCCAGCCTCCTGCCCTAACTCCTGCACACCCCCCAAATCCCCACCCTGAGCACTAAACAGGAGCTCCTGCACTCACACCCACATTCCCACCTGCACCCCTTGCATCGAATGGGAGCTGCCCCAGGTAAGCGTTCCACACCCCAACCACGTGCCCCAACCCTGAGCTCCCTCCTGCAGCCTAACTCCTGGTCAGAACCTGCACCCTAACCCCCAGCCTGCTCCTGCACCCTAACTCCTGCACCCCCTCACACACACCCCAACCCCCTGCCACCCCCCATGTCCCCTGCTCCTCCACACACTCCCAGCCCCGTGACTCCACCCCCTCACTCACCCCCAGCCCTGAGTCCTGCACCCCCCACACCCCAGCCCACCCTGACTCCTGCACACACACACACCCATATTCTCATCTGCAACCCTTGCATCAAATGGGAGCTGCCCCAGATAAGCGCTCCACACCCCAACCCCTTGCCCCAGCCCTGGGCCCCCTCCCACACCCTATCTCCTGGACAGACACTGCACCCCAACCCCCAGCCCATATAAACAATTTTCAGCGATTTTCAAGTGGTCTCTGGAAAAAGAAGTTCGACTACAAAAACAATGAAGGTACCTCACTTCATTTTCCTTTACTTCCTATTACTTATAGGAGGATGAAGAAACAAAGAATAAAAAATGGGGATGGGGGAGATAAGAGAGAATGTTCTTTTTCTTGGCTGGGTCCCAAGGAGGGCCCCCCAAAATGAAGCTGAGCACAGGGCCCCACTAACGCTAAATCCGCCACTGTGCTTCCTTCTCTGGATACTCCCAGCCAGCATTCAAGGATGCACTGAGGCCTTGGCTACACTTGAGAGTTACAGCGCAATAAAGCCCCCCAGAGCGCTGTACCTCACTCCCCGTCCACACTGGCAAGGCACATACAGCGCTGTATCTCCCTGGCTACAGCGCTGCTTGTACTCCACCTCCACGAGAAGAATAGAGAGTTTAGCGCTGCTGCTGCAACGCTGCGGTGCCAGTGTAAACAGGGAATAATCTTAGTACGCTGTAACTGACCTCCGGAAGCTTCCCACAATCCTTTTAAGTAAAGATTACTCTCTCTGTTTTGTTGTGATGCCTCTGTTTTTTTTTGTTGTGAACTCGGGGCTCCCAACGCTGCTTATCAAAAAAAAAAAAAACAGCTCCTGTTTGCTGTGAATGAGTAGAGGCAGGCAGGGGGGCTCCCTTTGGAAAGCCCACAGCTAATGTTTGCTCTAAGAGGGCGGGAGGGAGGGAGCTTGAGGAGAGAAGCAGCTCGGTGGGTGGGCAGGCGGGAGGTCCGTTTCAGCGTGGCTGCTTATATGGTCTATGAGGAATAAAGCTGTTTGCTTTCAGTGAGTGAGAGAGGGGTGGAGGAGGGAGTTGGAACTTGCAAGGCAGCTGCTGACACAATGTGGGCTCCAAAAATCCCCTCTCTCTCTCCCCCACACTCCTTGTCACACTCCAACCCACCCCCTTTTTGAAAAGCACATTGCAGCCACTTGAATGCTGGGATAGCTGCCCATAATGCACCTCTCCCAATGCCGCTGCAAATGCTGCAAATGTGGCCACACTAGTGTGCTGTCAGCTGTCCGTGTGGACAGACTGCAGCGCTTTCCCTACTCAGCTGTACGAAGGCAGGTTTAACTCCCAGCGCTGTACAGCTGCAAGTGTAGCCGTACCCCGAGTGTCTGTGTGAGAAGTAACCCTGGACCAGCAGCCCTGACTCCAGCAGCCTGCCTCTCACACCCCAAGCACATTCTGGTTTGGGGGGGAGTAGGCTCAGTGTTTGAAGAGAAGGGCAGGGGTAGGAACCTTCTGTTCATTATGCTGGACCTAACCCCCAGTTTTATTTGAGCAAACAGGAGCTATTTGACACTGTGCAATACTGCTCCTGTGCTCTGTTCCCAAAGTGTTCTGCACCGGGGGGAGGGTCCTCTGTGTCACTGGCATATTGGGGTGACGCTGAAACAGGCCAGAGCAGAGGTGGCATTGTGGGGCTGGCATGAACCGTATCTCTTAATTCCCGTACCAAGAAGGGAGGGGATTGGAATCCTTACCCAGCGAGGTCACGTTCTCATAGTTCTCCTGCATGACGTCTCTGCAGAGGGCTCTCTGAGCAGGGTCCAGCAGAGCCCACTCTTCCCTGGTGAAATACACAGCCACCTCCTCGAAGGTCACCGGCCCCTGAAAGAGCAAGAGTCCAACACTCAGTACCTGCTGCCCCACTCACAGCCCCACAATTTGTGGGGCAGAGGAGCCCATCAAAGGGAAGCTCTGGGTGGATCGCAGTCAAGAGTCCAACCCCCACCCAGCTCAGAGCATCCAGGAAACACCAGGGTGAGGGGGGGTGAAGAGAGCCCCTTGTCTCTCCCAGCAGATCCATCACACCCCTACTAGCCACTGACTGATAGAGGAGATGGAGCCCCTAGCCGGGTCCAAGGAGAGCTCCCTGGTAGGAAGCCCAACACCCTCCCCATTGTGAGGAGCTGGATGTGAAGGGAGGGGAATCTCCCCTACGCCTGATTTGTGGGTGCCCCCTTCATATCTCACAGCAGCCGCTGGTTAGTCGGGTCAGGCTCCAGCACTGGGAGTCTGGTCAGTTTTCCTAGCTCCGTGTAGGTGGATTATTTTCTGTTTAACAAATTAGGGCATTTCCACCTCCAAACCTTATGGGTCTGTTCCTAGAATCTAGGCTCCTTATTAAACAACTCCCAGCAGGTTTGTCACATGCTGTCCTCATCCCTTTCTCCACCCTCTGCATTTCCTGCCCCGCTCCAACCTCCAAACCAGACTGTGCAAATCTTCCCATCTCCGGTGTATTTGCTGTCCCTCTCCAACCTGCAGGAACCCACCAGCAACCCCCTGATAATCCCTACCTGAACAGGCTCCTCTGCAGCCATTTCTCTCCCCTGTCCCATGGGAGGATGGGATGAGCTGGAGTGAAACATGGATGTCATTCTGCAGCCTGGGAAGGTGAGAAGGGCAGTGGTGGGGGTTACAGAACATGCTTTAGTTAATTTCACAGGACGATTCCCCCAGGATCTTTCCCTGCACACAGACATCCTAGATTCTGCCATGCTGGGAACATGCTCAATCTCTTTATTACAGTGCAGACCTGGCCCCTTCTGCCAGGCTAAGACCACACAGACATTTTTAACCTCCCTTCTCCCTCCCCCGATCCCGTAACAAAGGCTGTGGCTACACTTAGCGCTTCAAAGCGCTGCCGCGGCAGCGCTTTGAAGCGCTAAGTGTAGTCAAAGCGCCAGCGCAGGGAGAGAGCTCTCCCAGCGCTGTCCATACTCCACCTCCCTGTGGGGAATAACGGACAGCACTGGGAGCCGCGCTCCCAGTGCTGGGGCTTTGACCACACTGGCGCTTTGCAGCGCCGCAATTTGCAGCACTGGAGAGGGTGTGTTTTCACACCCTGCTGCAGCGCTGCAAATTTGTAAGTGTAGCCAAGCCCATAGTCTCTGAACACAAGGCTAGAAAAGAGCAGAACCCAAGGAGTCACTGTGGGGGATTCCCTCGGACACTGACCCCATGGCAGCCGCACCCCAGCAGGAGGGAGATGGAGTCAGGAACTGGCTTTTCCTCTGTCTGAGCCTCATCTTTTCCACAGGAAAGTGACTCCACCCAGGGTGCAGTAATACACCTGCCTGGGCAGATAACAGATCTGGAAATCTCTCTCAAAACTCCTTCTCTCCCATGGCCCCTCTCTCTCTCTTTCCCCTTCTCTCTCCTTTTCCCTGTCCCCTCTCCCTGCCCGTCTGGTAGGAAAGTCCCATTCCTGGGTAGTTTGCTCTCTCATGGCTGGATTTGCTCCTGCAATTGCTAATGGGACGAGAAATGAGGGGGGTCTTTGTGTAGAGTCATTTTAATGCCAGACCCCAGCATTTTCCCTTCATTTCTTTCAGTTACCTGGAGTCTGTGGTAGAATTTGTATTAACAGGGTCCAGGGCTACCCCAAAGTGCTAGTACAAGCTGGAGAAAGTCATCTCCTGGGCCAGGCAGAGAAGCAGCTTAAATTAAGGTCACTTCCCAGCACAGAGCAGCAGCTGCTAAGCCTGGTGTCCCAGATCACAATGGAGGCTGCAGCGTCTGACCCAGGAAGCTGAACCCCAATATCCCGGGCAGAGAGGGACAGAGCGTTTGAGCAGCTTCCCTCCTTTAGCTCTCTGGGGAGAGCAGCTAATGAGAGCCCCTCCTCACAGGGAGAACTGCTGATCTCATTTGCCCCACTGTCCATCCGGAGTCACTCCTTGTCTTTCCATGCAGTGACTCTGGATTAACAATGGTCTCAATGAAACCAGATTTCAGGAAGAAGGAGTCCAGAACGCTGTGGAAGAGACCATTGTGTGGCATTTCTAGCCCCCTTCCCACCTGCCTCACCCATCAGATCTAGGAAAAGGACAGGGTGGAGGGGGGGGGGGGGAAAGAGCATTAATATTCCCTGCGGGACCAGAAGTTTTCAAGAGGGGAGAAAAGACAAATCTGTGATTTCACCTGACAGTGTTTGGTAAGTGGATAGAAAGTTACCAGGGTGACTGGGCCTGGCTGGGGGCTGCCTGGCCGCGCTTGGAGCCAGGATTGTGGCACAAACTGATCCGGGAGCAGGATCAGGGTTAGTAGCAGCCCCCAGACACCCCCCAGTGCCCAGAGCCCAGACCCCACAGCCGGGGCCCCAGACACCCCCACAGCCCCAGCCAGGGTCCTGCCAGATCTTCCCTGGCCGCCAGTCCCCAGAGTCCCTGGCCAGGGGCCCAGACACCCCCAGAGCCCCCACCAGCCCCAGGGAGAGCTGGACACTGGCGAAGGGGAGAGAAAATGGGGCACAGTCGGGGGGGGGGGGCAGGGAACTTCTCAGGGGTGGGGGGAGGGGGGGTCACCCTGGGGGCTGCTCGTGGCTCTCTAGGGAGAAAGGGGGCAGGGCGGGGGGGCGGGGGGTCCCCACGGGGGGGCACCGGTAAATCCGAGGGGATCTCAGCCCCCCCCTTTCTCTCCCCGCTCCTCGGGGGTCACCGGCTCCTCCCCCCTCCCCCCCCCGGCCATGTCCGGGCTGCACCGACACTTCCCCCCCCCGCCCCTTTCCCAGCCAGGGCCGGCTCCAGACCCCAGCGCGCCAAGCATTTGGCTCCCAGCCCCCCCGGGACCCCTCCGCCCGGGTCTCACCCCCCTGACACTGGGGCGGAGTCACCGCCCGGCCCCGCCCCCGGGCTCGCGCCGGGACCTGGAGGCTGCAGCTGCGCAGCGGGGGCAGAGCCGGGGCCGGGCACGGGGGCGTTAATGAAGGTCTCTCCCGCCGCGATCTGCGCATGCCCAGAGCCCCAGCGGCACAAACCCTTCTCCGGCCCGGGAGAGGCTCCAACGGCCCCGCACGAGCCAGGCAGAACCGCAGCGGCCCTGGCGCGTTCGCGCTCCGACTCCGCCTCCCTCGTTGACGTCACTTCCGCTCCAGGGAGAGTCCGGAACTACATCTCCCAGCCTGCCCCGGGGCGCGTCCGCCCTCTCCAGCCCGGGTGAGGGAGGGGTCAGCAGCTGGAACTGCGCATGCTCCGTGCGAGCCCCGCTGGGGGCGGGAGAACAAAGATGCTGCTGCCGCCTCCGTGTGAGCCGGTGAGTGAGAGGCCCGGGCCCGGGCTGTTGTTTCCTGGCCTGAGCGGGGGGAGCCCCTGCTGAGTGGCGGGGCCCGGGGCGGGGTATTAAATCGCTTGCCGTAGCACTGTGCTACTCCCGGGCACTGCGCATGCTCAGTAACAGCTGCTGAAGCCGCTGCCCTTCCCCCTGCCCGTATCAGCCGGAACGTTCCGCTGGGTGCAGGTTCCAGGCGCTGGGTGGGCGGGGGGCGCAGCAGGGACCGGGGGGGCTGAACAGATAAGTGATGGATGGTTGGTTGGGGGGAGGGGGAGTTGAGCTGTGGGGCGGGGGGGGGGGTGAGTCGGGGTTGCACGAGGGGGGGGTCTGTGGGGAGGGAGATTCGAACTGTTTTGTGCAGCCAGGAAATTCCCCGGGGGGGGGGGTAAATTCACTGAATCCTTCCCTGTTTGTGCCACTTCCTCCCCCGTACAAAGTCTGTCAAGTTTTCCCCTTTTCTATCGTTATCACAGGTGGCTCTAAAATCCAGGGAGATTCCCCCCCCCCCCCCCGATGATCAGCTCTCTGATCTCCCCCCATATTGCCCTGGTCTCCCCATACTTCTCAAGTGTCCATTTAAAATCTCTCCGATGGGGCAGTTTTTCCCGCCCATTTTACCTGCAACGATTTGTCCTTGTCCGGGTGGGAAATTGTTGCCCTGGGTCATTCCCCAGCACGTGGCTGCCCCTGGCGTGGGGGGGGGGGGGGTGAGATGCCCATTCTCTGCCAGGGCGGGGACGGGAGGGGCACGTCTCCCACATGGGGGCTGCCCGGACCCCGGTTTCCCAATCCCACCCACTGGCCCCAAACTGCCAACACAGTTGCCCTTAGCCGCCAGTCACCTGCCCGTCCCCCACTGCTGCCCCCTTCCTTTGTCCAGGGAGCCTTCCAGCCCTTTGCCCTCTTAAATCAGCTCCTCAAAGGGCTCCCTGCTTCCCATGTGAATGGTGGCAGATGGAGGAGCCATCACTTTGTGTTTATGTATTGGACAATCATATAAAATCCAATCAAACAGTCCCCCCTTTCTCTCTAGTTATTTAATAGCAACATAAAATCCCCTCAGATCTTGGTGTTTTTCTCTCATGTTGTCAATTGCTTAGCTTGTGACATGTTTTCTCTGCAAGTCTCAAAGACTGATATAAAATACCCTAAACCAGTGGTCTATTCATTTATCAAATATTGATGTGAAATACACTCAGATTTTACCTCATACCAACAACAGATATAAAATCCCTCTGATTTTCCACTTTCCATATTGGCAAAAATGGATCCAAAATCGCTCACATTTCCACCCTTTCTCTTTCATTTCTGAACATTGATGTCAAAGCTCAGGATTTCCCTCTTTCTACGTCATTATCAAATATCAATTAAATCCTCTCGGGTTTGGGGCTGTTCTAAATCCCAGCAACTTCTCCTTCCTTGGAGGGAACCTGTTGCCCTGAGCCGTTCTCCATCCTGGAGGTCGCAGGGGGTTAAATTGCCCAGTGATCATCTTTCCCCTCTCCTTTGAGAATCATTTCTTCCTCCTTTATCTCTGTTGAAATGTTTGCTGATGAAAGAGACCAGACACATGTTTAATACCCATCAAATCCAGAGGCCTCCCCCTGTTTGGGGGATCAGTGGTTCCCAGCTGGTAAGAGGAGGGTTGGCTGGACCCTTTTCTTTTCTCCAGCTGGCACTGGGTGAGGAGGTCACTCTGAGTGCAGCGTGGGTCCAGAAGTGTCCCAAAGCCCATGACAAATGGTCTCTGGGAGGGGCTGCTTCCCACAGTGCTAAGCTGTAGCCACCTTGGGGTGGATCCATGGTGACCATTATTTGCTAGTGACAGGGCATGGACATGTCTTACCTTTCTGCTGAAGGGCAGGCGGGGGTCCTAGGCAGGCAGTGAGTTCTCAATTGGGGTCCCTGGCTGGTGGGGGGAACCCTTTGGGATTCCTAGCCTGGCAGTGAAGATCTGGTCGGGGTTCTCTGGCTGGTGGGGCTCTGAGGGGTCTCTGGACAGGGATTCTGGAGGTTGAGTCCCAGGGAATATCTGGTGGGACCCTGGCTGGGGGGTCTGGGTACTGGGGGTGTTTGGAGGCCCCTGGATGGAGGCTCTGGGGCCTACTACTAACCATGCTCCTTCTATCTCATCAGCTTGTGCCAGAATCCTGGCTCCAAGCACTTCCTGGCATTCCCCAGCCACATGATAACTTTCTATCCACTTATCAAACACTGTGAGGTGAAATGACAGATTTTGTTTTTCTCCCCTCTTGAAAACTGCAGGAACTTCTGGTTTCATAGGGAAAATTCCTGCCCCGATTCCTTGTCTTAGATCTGGGGGGTGAGGCAGGTGGGAAGGGGTTTAGCGCTGCCACACAATGGTCTCTTCCACAGCATTCTGGACTCCTTCTTTCTGAAATCTGGATTCATTGAGACCATTGTTAATCCAGAGTCACTGTATGGAAAGACAAGGAGTGACTCCAGATGGACAGTGAGGCAAATGAGATCAGCAATTCTCCCTGTGAGGAGGGGCTCTCATTAGCTGCTCTCCCCAGAGAGCTAAAGGAGGGAAGCTGCTCAAACGCTCTGTCCCTCTCTGCTCAGGATATTGGGGTTCAGCTTCCTGGGTCAGACGCTGCAGCCTCCATTGTGATCTGGGAGACCAGGCTTAGCAGCTGCTGCTCCCCCAGCGGGGCTCTGTGCTGGGATGTGACCTTAATTAAAGCTGCTTCTCTGCCTGGCCCAGGGGATGACTTTCTGCAGCTGGTACTAGCCCCTTGGGGCAGCCCTGGGCCCTGTTAATACAAATTCTACCACAGACTCCAGGTAACTGGAAGACCTCAGGGAAAGTGCTGGGGACTGGCAAGAAAGTGACTCTGCACAAACAGCCCCTCGTCATTTCTCCTCCCATTAGTAGTTGCCAGGAGAAAATCCATCCCTGGGAGAGCAAAGAACCAGGACTGGACTTTCCCAGCCAGAGGGGCAGGGAGAGAGGTCAGGGGAAGGAGAGACTGAAAGGGGCAGTGGGAGTAATGAGTGGGGGGGAGAGATTTCCAGCTCTCTAGTCCACCCAGACACATGTATTGCAGCATCCCTGGGCAGAACCACTTTCCAGTGAACAAGCAAAGGCTCAGACAGAGGAAAAGCCAGTTCCTGACTCCATATTCCCCCTGCTGGGGTGTGGCTGCCCTGGGGTCAGTGTCCGAGGGAATCCCCCACAGCGACGCCTTTGGTTCTGCTCTTTTCTAGCATTGTGTTCAGAGACAAAGGGCAGGTCTATCCTACCACCGGATCGGCAGGTAGCGCTCTCCCATCAACTCCAGTACTCCACTGCCTCAAGGGGCGAATGCAGAGTCGATGGGTTAGCAGCAGCAGTCGGATGCTGTAGTAAGTCGATCTAAGTAAGCCGACTTCAGCTACGCTATTCTCATAGCTGAAGTTGCGTATCTTAGATCAACCTCCACATCCAGTGTAGACCAGGGTTTTGTTATTGGATGGGGGTACAGAGAAAGGAGGTTAAAAATCTCTCTCTGGGCTTAGCCTGACAGGAGGGGCCAAGTCTACACTGTAATAAAGAGATCAAGCATGTTCCCAGCATGGCAGAGTCTAGTATGCCTGTCTGGAGGGAAAGGGCCTGGGGGAATCGTGATGTGAAACTAACTAAAACCTGTTCTGAAACCTCCACAACTGCCCTTCTCACCCAGACAGGCTGCAGAATGACGTCCATGTTTCGCTCCAGCTCATTCCAT
This sequence comes from Mauremys mutica, assembly GCF_020497125.1. NCBI lineage: Eukaryota > Metazoa > Chordata > Testudines > Geoemydidae > Mauremys > Mauremys mutica. The sequence continues at coordinate 237,645 of NW_025423294.1, forward strand.
CCTCCCATGGGACAGGGGAGAGAAATGGCTGCAGTGGAGCCAGCTAAGGTAGGGATTATCGGGGGGTTGCTGATAGGTTCCTGAAGGAGGGAGAGGAACAGCAAATACACCAGAGATGGGCAGGTTTGCACAGTCTGGTTTGGAGGTTGGAGCGGGGCAGGAAATGCACAGGTTGGGAAAGGGAGGAGGACAGATTGTGGCAAACCTGCTGGGAGTTGTTTAATAAATGGCCTAGACTCTAGGAGCAGACCCATGAGATGAGGAGGTTGAAATGCCCTCATTTCTGGAACAAAAAATAACCCACCTACATGGGGCTAGGAAAACTGACCAGACTCCCAGTGCTGGAGCCTGACCCGACTAACCACTGGCTGCTGAGAGAGATGAAGGGGGCACCCACCAGTCAGACATAGGGGAGATTCCCCTCCCTTCATATCCAGCTCCTCACAATGAGGAGGGTGTTGGGCTTCCTACCACGGAACTCTACCTGGACCCTGCTAGAGGCTCCATCTCCTGTATCAGTCTGTGGCTAGTAGGTGTGTGATGGATCTGCTGGGAGAAACAAGGGGCTCTCTCTTCATCCCCTCACCCTGGTGTTTCCAGGATTCTCTGAGCGGGCTGGGGTGGGACTCTGTTGACTATCATCCACTAGAGCTTCCATTTGATTGAAAGTGTGAGTGGTGCAGCAGGTACTGAGTGCTGGACTCTTGCTCTTTCAGGGGCCAGTGACCTTCAAGACAGTGGCTGTGTATTTCACCAGGGAAGAGGGGGCTTTGCTGGACCCCGCTCAGAGAGCCCTCTACAGGAATGTCATGCAGGAGAACTATGAGAATGTGACCTCACTGGGTAAGGATTCCCGTCCCCTTAGTTCTTGGAAGGGGAAATGGAGAGAGATGGTTCATGCCACCCCCCAATGCCATCCCTACTCTGCTCTGTTTCTGCATCACTGCAATATGCCAGTGACACACACACTGCCACAGACCCTCCCCTGCTGCAGAACACTTTGGGAACAGCGCACAGGAGCCGTATCATCTAGTACTGCTGAGATCCTGCATTCAGTACTATCCCTGCCTTTCCTGTTCCCTTTCTCCACTGAACCCCACCAGCCCATGGTTACTGTTCCCAGCTTCCCCGGGACCCTCTCTTTGTCTCTGGACCTGTCTGTCAGCAAGAAGCAGTGCTGGGGAGACTTGCCCTCTGTCCGGAGTCTTCGATTTCTGGGACATGGATTTACTTTCTCTGGGTTGTAGGAGCCTCTTTGAAATTGAGTGTCTGTGACATTAACCACAGTGCAATCTGGAGTGTTGAACAGCTGTGTCCCCTCAGTTCCCCAGGCTGGGGTGCCTTTTACACTGCTTTACTGTGAGAGCAGCCACTCCTGGGCAGGTAACACACAGTCTCCAGCATGTAACTCGCTCCCAGCTTCACAGTATTGAGTGCTGCTAGTCAGTGACTCACAAATTACAGTACCCCACTGGAGAACCCCAGAACCTTCTCTGTTCCCAGATTTGCCCCAGAAATGTGCATCTTGCCATGTCCAGCACACCACTGAACAACACAAGCTCATATGAAATCTGTCATTTCATCAGTGGAAAATGACATGTGCCAACCTTGTTATCCCAAATGGAGTTTCCAACACACTTGAATCCAAACACACTGGTTAGGTAAAACAATAAAACAAAATTAACTGCCAGAAAAAAAATCTTTTCAGTGACTATGGGTAATGAGGCATAAAAGTCAGAATTGTTTACAAAAGAAATGCAAGATAAAACACAAACTAACGTCTAAGTTAACAAGCTAATGGATTCAAAACAAATGTTTCTCTCACCATGTGCTGGTACAGGCTGGTTTTCCTTTTCAGCCAGGACTCCCCCTAACCCGCCCCTGCTGCCCAAATTCAGTTCTTCAGGAGTTGTCATGAGCAGAGGGAAAGGGGGGAGTGAGTGAAATTGAGAGATTTTCCTCACCTCTTTTTATAATTCAGTCTTTTCTATTAGAAACAACTTCAGTTCTCAGCTGAGTGATGGGGCCAGGCTGTCTGTTGTAGATATGAGTTTCAAGTATCCCTGTGATGGAATGTAAATGTCTTCTTCACACCTTCCCCCTGCCAGCGAATGGCTGTTTGACCAGTGGTTTGCCTTCCTGTCTCTGAGGAACTGGTCTGTGGGTGTTCCCCAGAATTGTAACTTTTTGTAATGCCATACAGTAAAATCTCACAACTTTACATACAGTGTTACACATTTTAACAGGAGGATACTATTCAGTAGATTATGCAATTTCAAGTGATACTTCACAAACCATTCTGTGTACAGAATTGATCATAATTTTCCCGAAGAGTGAACATAGGATTACAGACTGACACAGGGCCTGTCTGTGTGTGTTCCCAGCAGATATGTGGGTATTTCAATCCCTCCTAAGCAGAGTGTTCTGCGTCTTCAAGGAGCTGGGCAGCTGGTTCTGGGAATTCACTGGTTTACTAAGTGTGACAGTGTCTGGAAGTGTGAGACACTTTATATTATTATTACTTTATTATTAATACCACTATGATAAAATTGCAATGAATTGTGCTAGATATGCCATGTTAGGTGTCAGGGAAAATGTTATAATTTTCCAAGTATGGTCATTTTGTTTGTTTGTATCACCTTTGTAGTATGAGCTATAGATACGTAGGGTATATCTGTATTCCAGACTGTGGACTGTGATTCTGGGTGACACACCCAGATCTATTGGCATCAGCACTGCCTGCCCTGTTCGATGGCCCATCCAGGGTCGTCAGCTGTACAATGAATCCATGGATAGGATCAAGGGGATACACCTATTGAGTCAGCAAGACATGCACGTGTATGCCTGTGTACTGAGACCTCCAAGGCTTTTCCATGCCCTGTGCTCTGAAGCTTGTGTTTGGGACACAGGAAGTACAAGCCACATGGCAAAAGGAATATAATGGGCAGCTGCATCATCTGCATTTTGTCTTCAATCCCTCTTCCTACCTCTGGAGCAACTTCTCTACAAACCTACCTAGGCCCCGACTCTGGGGGGGCTCTGCACCCACCGGGGAGCTCAGCTGTTGGCAACTGCCAATCCGCTATTTAGCATGCTCAGCAGCCCTCAGGCTGGCTGTGGCCAATCAGCTGTTTGGCACCAACACCCGCCTATCAGCTGTTTTCCCTGCAGCTGCTGTAGCTCCCAGCTCCACTGCAGGCGTGTGTGAGTCCTTTTAATTTTCAGGGCTTGGCAGCTTCTGGTCTAGGGCTGGGGGGGATGGGGTGGGGAGCCTCGCGGCAGAGGGCTGGGGGGAGACGGCTGGGCAGCTTCTCGGCTTGCCCCAGGGGGTTGATGGGAGCAGTACAGGCTGGCAGGGAGTTTCTCAAGGACTGAGCCAGCCATTCTCAGCCCACCCTGGTGTCTCCCCCAGGACCTGTGCTCCCCCTCCAGCCAGGAGAAACCAGCAGTGGGCCCCCTTAGTGCTGGGCAGTGGGACAAACCAAAAGACATTGCTCCTTTAAGAAAAGTTTGCCCTGGTGTCTGATGAGTGAACTTGGCCTGAGGCCAGCTGCTCGCCCCCTCCCCGTGCTCCAGCCAGCCAGCCGGGTGCACCCAGCCATGGCCAAAGGGGAGAGGGGCTTCACTGCAGCCCTAGCCCCACGTGCAGATGAGCAGCCGCCCTTCCCAGCCTGGACCCTGCCTGTGCCCAGACTCCTCCCATGGGGGCTCTGGGAGCTCCCAGCCCCTACGGCTCTGACCCAGGTCCCAGGGCTCTGCATCCATTGCCCCATGTGTGGGGGGACAAGAGGGGCCAACACACCACCAGTGCTTCTAGCCGCATCCTCCCCGTGGGCTCTTCTCCATGGCCGGCTCTCATGCCTGGGAAAGTAATGCTTGCTCCCCTCAAAGCTGTCTCCCCCTCCCCTGCCCAGAGCAAGCTTGGCTGAGGGGCTTTTCCTCCCCGCGAGGAAGTTTATCCCTTCCTGCGCCGACCAGCATCTGCATCAGGAAAGATTGATTTCCTTCCCCTGGATCCATCCACCCCCCATCTCCTCTTCCCTGAGAGCTGCATTCCTTTTGCTGCATTCACCCCCGTGTATGAGCTTCAAGGCAGGAGACACTGCCCTGCTTCACCTTGGGATGCCTAAGCTCATCTTCCTTCAGGGTGCTGGGCTGCTGCAGCCCAGGGGAGGATCAACCTCTCCCCCCTGCCTTTGGCCATGATCCCAGCGGGGCTCCCCGCCCACAATGTTGAAGAGTGGGTGAGGGAGTCAGCGAGCGAGCTTCAAAGTGGGGGTGGGCTGCAGCCTGGGGGACTGGGAGGAGCTGGAGTAACACAGGAGCCATACAGCAGGATGAATAAATGGGCCATTTCTATGCTGGGCTGCTGAATTAAATTTCTCTCTCTGGCTCAGGGTGGGCAGTTCCTGGGCTGGCCACAGTGGGTGGGGTTCAGGGGAGACAGAGCTGCTTTGAGTACATGGGTGGGAGCGGGCACTAAACAGGCACCTGGAGATGGGGAGCAGAAAGAGAGAGATGGGAAACGGGACCCGGGTAGAGAGCAATAACTGGGAAACATCAGGAAGGGGAGATACCAGTTACAGACACACTTTCAATGAGGACACTGGAAGTGTATAACTATGCTGAAAATAGCCTCCCCTCAAAACTGCGAGAGCACCCCTCCAGCACAAGAACCCTCGTCCTTACGGCAGGAAGGAGCACAAAGGAGCGAGCGGTAGGTAGGAGGCATTTAGGGCAGGGGGTCGGTAAGGAGGCGGCATTCAGGAGAGTCTAGGGAGATGGGGCAGGAAGAAGTACAGTGGGGGCGGGGCTTTGGAGAAGGGGGCGGAGCCAGGATGGGGCACCCACCGGCAAAACCAAAAGTCAGCACCTATGCAAACTGAAGCCTTGAACAAAGGACTGGATGACCCATCCAAGCTGTGGCTGTGTTCCAAACAGACTTTCAAGCCGGCAACTTACCAATACTGCTAAGAACCTGATATATAGATTTCTGAATGTATCGGACTCCTTTCCCATTTAACAACTTTCTTTCTGTTTCTGGTTCCTTTCTCCTTCTTATCTAAACTTTTAGTTTAGATGCTAAAGTGTTGCCTGGCATCATGGTATTTTTGGTAAGATCCAAACCCATACTGACTTGGTAATGTGGCTGACCCTTTGGGGTCAAAAGAACATTTTGTATATGTGCGCAGAGTTTTTAAATAACTTCTCACTGTACCGGACCTAGGTGCTGACTGGGAGTTAGAGAAGTGCAATGCAATAAAGGGGGCTGTGTGATTTCTTTTTTCAGCTTCTCAATAACCCGTGTGTGGGATCAGAAGCACAGTTTGTGACTGGTCAGTGAGTTTAACTTCAGTGTTAACCACCAGTTTGGGGAGCATCTGCTCCCCTTTTTCAACCTGCCCTGACCCAGGCACACCAGGTCACACTAAGCACTGAAGATAAATTAATAGAATGTTTTTTATGACCAAGTCTTCAGAAATCCACTGAACTCCTTTTGTTTTCTTTTATCTGAGCAGGGTTTCCAGTTTCCCAACCTGATGTGATCTCCCAGCTGGAACAAGGGGAAGAGCCATGGGTCCCAGACCTCCAGGGTTCAGAGGAAAGAGAGATCCTGAGAGCTCCCTGCACAGGTGAGGAAATATTAAACCAACTCAGAATCTGTAAGTGCCTGAAGGAAACATCTGGGATGCCCTACAAAGCCCTTGGAAGGTCTCTCAGTTCAATATTGTCCCTAGCAGGGGTCGTATCCTCAGGGTAAATATAGCTCATGGCTTCCTGTAGACCCTAGCAGACACCAGGCAGTAGCTTCCTCCCTTCCCCCGTGAATTTGGATGGGATGTGGAGGCTGAATTGATCCCCTCCTCTCTCCTGTTTGGGGGAAGAGTTTGGGGGAGTTCAGTTCTTGATTTTTATTTGACCTCCCTTCCGCACTTGTATTGGTTTGGCCTTCCCCTTTCCATCCCTGTTTGAGGTTTCTGTCTCTATCACAGCAGGTGACGCAATGGTATGTGAGAAAAAGGAGCAGAATTCTCAGCAGGAAAATGTTGAGCAAGTGGCTAAACACAGAGAATTATCGCAAAGATCAAAAAGAAATGTGTCGAAGAGTCATGAGCAGGGAAAATCATGCGAGACTCAGCACACACCAGAAAGAGAGCAGGGAAACCAGCCAGGAGAGAAAATGGGTAAATTTATTTCCTGTCGGGGAACTCAGAAGAGCATCAAGGAAACCACAACACAGCAGGAAATCCTCATGGGAAAGAGGGAAAATACATGCAGTGAGTGTGGGAAAAACTTCACTCGAAGATCAACCCTTTCTGTTCATCAGAGAATCCACACAGGGGAGCGGCCCTATAAATGCCATGAGTGTGGAAAATGCTTCACTGTAAGATCAGCACTTTCTGATCATCAGAGAATTCACACAGGAGAGAGGCCCTATGAATGCAGTGAGTGTGGGAAGAACTTCACTCGCAGCTCAAACCTTATTGCCCATCAAAGAATCCACACAGGGGAGCGGCCCTATAAATGCTGTGAGTGTGGGAAAACCTTCTATTGCCACTCAAAGCTTATTGCCCATCAAAGAATCCACACAGAGGAGTGGCCCTATAAATGCAGTGAGTGTGGGAAATACTTCACTGAGAGCTCAGCCCTTTCTGCACATCAGAGAATCCACATGGGGAAGACGCCCTTTGAATGCCATGAGTGTGGGAAAATCTTCAGTCGCAGCTCGCACCTTATTAGACATCAGACAGTCCACACAGGGGAGAGGCCCTATGAATGCAGTGAGTGTGGGAAAACCTTCAGTCGCAGTTCACACCTTATTAGACATCAGACAGTCCACACAGGGGAGAGGCCCTATGAATGCAGTGAGTGTGGGAAAACTTTCAGTTTCAGCTCACATCTTATTAGGCATCAGACAGTCCACACAGCGGAGAGCCCCTATGAATGCAGTGAGTGTGGGAAAACCTTCAATCGCAGCTTGCACCTTATTAGGCATCAGAGATTCCACACAGGGGAGAGCCCCTTTGAATGCAGTGAGTGTGGGAAAACCTTCCGTTGCAGCTGGAACCTTATTAGGCATCAGAAAATCCACACAAGTGAGAGAACCTATGAAAGCAGTGAGTGTGGGAAAACCTTAGGGCCCAAAGAAATTTTGTCCAACTCCACTTCCTAGTTCAGTGTGTCTCATTACCGTTCCAGAGGATACCAGGGTTAGATTGAGAACAATCATCCTTCACCGTTTGGATGCAAAGAGAGAGTGCTTCATAGGACAGTCCTTCCCTGTGGATCCCAAACTGGCTGCCTGAGTGGGTAACAAGGACTTTCAGGCTGTAGAAATGATGGTAACCAATGAGGCAACAAATGTGTCAAGCTCCAATTTCAGACTTCTGGATACTCACATGCTGAGTCCTGATTCTAAGGTTTTGTGTCTGACGCTCTGGCTACACAATAAAGCTGATGTTGGTGCAGCTGTAGCACTGCTATTACAGATGCTCTCCACCAATGGGAGAAATCTCTTCCCTAGGACTTTATTAGTCCAGCCCCCACAAGTGGCGGTGGCTATGTTAGCAGGCAAAGCTCTCCTGCTGATGTAGTGTTATTTCACAGGGGAGGAGGGTTTTGTAACTACATTTCTCACCAGTGTGTATTTTTCATACCTCTGAGAAATATAGTTACACCAATAAATGTCTTTAGTGTAGACTAGACCTTAGTTTTCTCTTGTTTTATGTATTTACATCACTTCTCTTTGAAAGATTAAAAAGTGTGACAAGAGAGTTATTTTTCCCCATGATGCAAACATTCCTATATAAGAAACCCCTTCCACCAACACACATGGCAAAAGAGCCAGAGATATATGAACTCACATGTAGTGTAAGGAGTTCTGGTAGAAAACCTCCCTCCAAAGGCTGAGATGGGAGAATGTGTGTGAGAAAGAGTATATGAGAATATTGGCCCAGTATAGATTTAAATTTTTTGTATTTCAGATAAACTTTGAAGCTAAGCAAAATACGTTCTATTTCTATTAAAAGGAAAACTACTCGAGGAGACAAGTTGTATAACTTTTTACCCACTTAGCCTGTAAGGGTCACTGAGTTCCCCACGTCTCTAATTTGCAAAGGAAAGGCCTGACATCTGTCATAGGATGTGTCTAACAGGTAGGAAAGCTGCAATCGTCAACCATCAATATCAAGGAAAAGGCTGGACTCCACTGCCTTTCATGTCTAAAAGCCGGCTAGAGGCTGATCTACAATGAAAAGCTATGTTGACATAGCCACATCTCTCAGGGGTGTGAAAAATCTACTCCACAGAGAAGTAGTTAATGTGAGCCCCAGTGTAGACAGGCTTGGGTTGGGTTGTCAGAAGAATACTTCCAGTGTTTGAAGTGTAGACATAGCCTTAGGGCTGGTCTACAGTATGTGGTTATTTTGGAATTAGCCGAGTTAATTCAAAATAAAACTGATTCCGTCTATATGCCCAAATCTTTTTTTTTTTTTTAATTTAAAGGGCTCTTTAATCCGGTTTCTGTACTCCACCTCAGCAAGTGGAGTAGTGCTAAAATCGAGATTGCAGTTCCGAATTAGAGGTACTGTGGACACAATTTGACATTATTGGCATCCGGGAGCTATCCCAGAATGCTTCCTTGTGACCACTCTGGACAACACTCTCAACTCCGATGTACTTGCCAGGTAGGCAGTAAAAGCCCCGGGAACTTTTGAATTTCATTTCTTGTTTGGCCACTGTGGTGAGCTCATCAGCACAGGTGACCATCAGGACAATCCACCATCACAGGCGACCATGCAGAGTCCATCATCATGAGAGCCCACGCAGTCCTGGATTCACAGATGAGCTCCAGCATGGTCTGAACGGGAGGTACTGGATCTCATCGCATGTTGGGGAGACTAATCTCTTATGGGAGAACTACGTTCCAAAAAAAGAAACACAAATACACCTCTACCCTGATATAACGCTGACCTCGGGAGCCAAAAAATCTTACTGTGTTATTGGTGAAACCGCGTTATATTGAACTTGCTTTGATCCACCGGAGTGCGCAGCCCCCCCACCCCATCCACCCACCCCCGTTATATCTGAATTCATGTTATATTGGGTTGCATTATATTGGGTAGAGGTATATGTACGCTAAATTCTCCAGGATCATGACGGAAAGAGGCTACTCCAGGGACACAGAGCAGTGTCATGTAAAAATCAAGGAGCTCAAGCAAGCGTATCAAAAAGCCAGGGAGGCGAATGGGCTCTCTGGGTCACAGCCCCATACATGCTGCTTCTACCGTGAACTGCATGCAATTATGGGGGGTGATGCCACCACTACCCCACCACTGTCCATGGACGCGTGCAAGTTGGGAGTGTTGTACTCAAAGTACTATACAGGATCTTTTCAGGGGGATTAAGGCAAAACGCCACATTTATTAGTAATACAGGTATCAATTAATACTCTATGATATGCATATGAGATATCTCACAGTCATGCATTCACACACACACACAGACACAAACACACTCCGTCTTGCTGTTGTTACCAACTAGTTGCTCCCCTTAACTGCACTGGCGAGGTGAGTTAGATGGGGGAGGGATGGAGCCGGGCTTCTGCCGATCCGGATCGATGCTCCGATGGTGACAAGACGAGACCCGGGGTCCTTCTGCAAGACACCTCACATTTATAGCAGCTTCCCTCTTATGCAAATCTAGACCAGATTCAAAATCTGGATCTGTGTCCGTTGGTCTTTGTGCTGCTTTTCTCTGGGTGTTGTCCCAATGCTGCTCAAAAGAGGGTGTTTTCTAAAGAAGGTGCTTGCTTCTAATCCCTGAGGCCGTCAATATGTCTGTGCTTCTTTGTTGGGCCCACTTGACAAGCTGTATTGTCCTTTGCTGTGGCTCCCATTCCCTCTGCAACTGTTGTAGCTGTCTGGAGGTGGGTGTCTTCCAAGCCTCACTCATTCACACCTCATTCAGTCAATAGGGCAATTGATTACAGAGTGGGGGGAAGATCTTATTCTACTTCTAGCAAAAAGGCACATGTTTCTTTTACTTTAACTATACTATGCTTAGGGGCTATAACATTTGATACAAAGTTTTCTACCAATTTTCTATATAGGGATCTAATACAAAGTTGTATGAAAACAGAGAGGCACAATGCCAAGTCATATGAAATACAAAATAACATCATGCAAGATGCAATGTCATAAAGATACTTAATACAAAATAACACAATGCAACGTCATAAAGATTTATAGAGATCGTTAATACAGAGATTTCTCTACAGGAGTTGCAGGGAGAATGACTTTTTGGAGGATGAAGAGGAGAAGGAGGAGGACAGTGCACAAGCGACAAGTGGGGAATCCGTTTTCCCCCATCAAGGTTCCCTCCCCACTCTGAACTTTAGGGTACAGATGTGGGGACCTGAATGAAAGACCCCCTAAGTTTATTTACCAGCTTAGGTTAACAGTAAGGTGCCACCACCAAGTGTATTCCAAATCTTAGGGGAGAGCCACTTGGAACTCTGCCTTTCCCCAAATATCTCCCAAGTCCCTAACCCGTCCTTTCCTGGGCAGCCTGGAGACTAATCCCCCCCAAGTCCCTACACCCCTTTTCCTGGGTAGGCTTGAGAGTATACCCTCACCAATTAGTCCTGGCAAACCTGGTGGCTGAACTTGGTGACTTTGTCCTCACCCATAACTATTTCACAGTTGGGGACAATGTATACCTTCATGTCAGCGGCACTGCTATGGGTACTCGCATGGCCCCACAGTATGCCAACATTTTTATGGGTGACTTAGAACAACGCTTCCTCAGCTCTTGTCCCCTAATGCCCCTCCTCTACTTGCTCTGCACTGATGACATCTTCATCATCTGGACCCATGGAAGAGAAGCCCTTGAGGAATTCCACCAGGATTTCAACAATTTCCATCCCACCATCAACCTCAGCCTGGACCAATCCACACAAGAGCAGTATCAACAGGAAAGGGAGGAGGGAAGCTGAGAGACTCTATGCGCTGCAGCTTGCTGTGAATGGAGAGCTGGCTGCTAGAAGGGGGTGGCAGCGTGAATGGGGAACAAGTGTGCCCAAGGAGTAGAAAGCTTTGGCCCAGATAGCACCCTCAGAAGACTTCCCCAGACTGATTTAGGGATGCCGGTGTGACCTCTCTTGGCAGCCCCCAAAGAAGGAACTGGGTGGACTAAATGGACAGTGCCCCTCTCTATCTGAAGCCTAGCAAGGGAGGTACGTGAATCCCACCAGAAGTTAAAATGGTAAGTAAGGGAGGGGAGGCTCTACTAGAGGGCCTGGGCAGCTTCAGATACAGTACAGGAGGATTTCCACTTCTGAGCCATGAAAATAGAAATTGACTTTTCCTTTCCAGATTTATCTAATATTCAGAAAGAGAATCTAGCACCTGCCTTCCAGATTTGAACACCCTCACAATTCAGGAGTGCTCAAGCTCAATTTGGGCAACTGTTATTTCATTTCTCCCAAATCAAATATGCTGATCCACTGTCATTTGCTGTAGAAAAAGTAGGATACAATTGAGCAACAAATGCTGGGGTCTTCCCAGTGCTAACTAGGGCTGGAATTGCTATTTTCAACAGCCATTACCATTTTTTTTTTGTTTGTTTAAAAGGAAGATAGTGATATTGCACTGGCAAATTCCCCATAGAAACAAAGAATGGAACAAAAGAATAATAAAGGCACCTCAACTTTTCCTCATTTAGGTAGAACAGTCTTATAAGATGGATCCAGCTATCTTCCAATCACACAAGCTGAAAATTGTTCCACTTTACTGCAGTTCTGTAACTGCGGGAACCAGTCCTGTCTGTGTTCTGTGCACATCGAAAATCCCTGCTGAATACAGAAGTGCCCTGCTTTTGTGAACATCCCACCTGATATGTTCAGCCCTTGTGAGCGAAGCAGGTTCACATTTAGTAATTGGATGGGAAGTCTCTCAGAAAGCGTTAGGTGCTGTAGGAGGTGTTGCTTATTCACTAGGTAATGTGAGACCTTCCTGTTACACTAGTAAACCAGTGCTGCACAGAATGCACTTTGCTCCTGGAGTCTAGAATGGGCCCTTTGCTTCTATACACAGCCCATTAAAGACAATGAAAAGACTCCCACTCACTTCAACAGGCTTTGGCCAGAACTGGTTATACACAGGGTAACTCCACTGTCTGCACAGGGTCCTGGTCCCACGGCGGAGGGGGGCTTGTGAGCTTGTTGCAGAGCTGCTGCTCAGGGATGGGAACCTCCTGGCATCCCAGCCTCCAAAATCATTCAGGCTGCACTTTCTGCACGACTAGGTGCTGGCTGAGGGGGGCGTGGGAATTGGTGGCCTCTGCTGCAGTGATGGGCATCTCAGGTACTTAAAGCCATGGCCTAGAGGAGGGAAGTGCCTAACTCCAGAGTCTGCAGCTGCCTAGGGCCAGGGCTGAGGATTTAGAGTCCCTAGTGCTGCCGTTGCAAGGTCCAAGCATGCTCAGCCCTGGCATTGCCACCCCTCCTGCGGCTGGTAGCTGCAGCTGGCTAAGGCTGGCCTCTGGGAACTGGCCCCATGGCTGTAGCCAGAGAAGCTACAAGTGGCTCTGTGACTACTGGGGCCATTAAGCTAGAGCAGCTAAAGACACTGGAGTTCACCTCAAGGAACAGAGGTCACCAGTAGGACAGGAATGTCAAGGGGAGCAGGGAAAGAGGGAGCAGGTCAGGCTTGCAGAGGGAGCTTCCAGCTGGGTGGGAGCATGTCCAAAGTAGAAAGGAAACAAGCATGGGGAGAGGTGGTGGTGACCAGGTAGCAGACTAGTATGTAGACGGGAGCAGAGGGAGAGAGGCTGGTGACTTCAGATTTCCCAGGGCTAAGTCCTCACTTTGGGGAAATGGTGTTTGCAGGTGGCTGGCTCACATGGGAGGATGGCTGCTGAGGGAGGGATCTGTCAGAACTGATCAGGTATCTGCTGGCTGTGGAACTCTGAGCTGAGACTAGGACCACATGCCGTGACTGGTGACATAGGGGGTACTGGAGACATGGCTAGAGAGGGTCTAAATGAGGAAGGAGAAGTTTCCTTGGTCACTGTGTTTCCTGGGAAGTTTCCTTGGTCACTGTGAAAGTTCTACTCACTGTGGACACTGGTAAACCCATGTGGGTGTACAGCTCAATGAGAAAACCCGGGGGCTGAGGGAGCTGTGTATTGCAATGCATATAGTCATGTAGGGGTGTGTGATCAAAATGAAAAATGTCTCTGAGGTTCAGTACTGGCTATACTATGGCACCAATGGCACTGCCCCACCAGGTCCACACTCGGAGCCCACAGTGACTACATAGGGGCCCATAAATATGTTTAGCGCCAGGGCTCACAAAAGGTTAATCCAGCCCTGACTGCCCGAGCACTATTTCAGCCCCACACTTTTGGGTGGACCTGCCACAGTGGGAGCTGCAGAGCACTCCCCCCACCACCACACAAACACATACACACCACGCCCCTCCTGGTGTTGGGAGGGGAACAGGAGAAAGGACAAAAGAAGCAAGAGAAGAAGAGAAAGGAGGAAGGGAGGGATGGATGGAGGAAAAGGTGAAACGAAAAGGACAAACCCTAATGTCCCCAGTGATTCTAGGGGACAAAATTCCAGGTGCAGAATAAAATTCAGCCTCCTTAAGCTCATGTTTTCCATGCCTAGAATTCAACTGTCACCTGATGGATCAGACTGAACAGGTTTCAAACCTTGAGGAGGCTCTTACCTTCTAAACAGGGACATCTGTTTTCCAGTAAAATCAGGAAAAGGGAAGGAGAAAACTTGAAAGAGGCTCCTCCTGGCGCTCACGTACGTGAACCCGAATACTCTCTCAGTCCTCAAAGAGAGACCTGGAGAAGGAGACTTGCTGAGGCAAACCCACAGGGGTCTCTGAGGTTTCCCTGACCCCTCGCCCCTGTCCTGCCTGGCTGATGTCAGCATCTCTCTGTGAGGTCACCACCTCCCCACCACCTTTGACCAATAGTCTGAGGTCCTTCAAAAGGCCTTTGTGATGTCACTGCCACACCCCTCCCTTGCTGTGCTAATGTCCTGCCCCTGGCCAGGCACTTTGGAGGTTTGAGCTACTCCCTGTGGATCACCCCAATCAAGGAGCGTTCGTTCTAGGAAGCAAGCCGGCTAGACAGTAAAACATCAGATGCTGCTCCCAATGCTACACTCAGTTTTTCAGAAATGAGTCGACTTTATTGCCAGGAGAGACCATTAGAGCATCTAATCTGACCCCCTGCATATCACAGGCCTCCTGTATGACACAATAGCTACTTTTGGGACAAACACATTCCAGAAAGGCATCTAGTCTTCATTAAATGACCTCAAGAGATGGAGAATCCACCACTTTCCTTGGTAGCTTGTTCCTGTGGTGAATCATCCTCGCTGTTGAATATTTGTGCCTTAGTTGTAATATGAATTTGTCTCTTTTCACGTTCCAGCCATTGGGTCTTGTTCTGCCTTTCTCTGCTCGATTAAAGAGCCCTTTCATACCCAATATTTTCTCTCCATTAAGGCACTTCAGCACTTCAATGAAGTCACCTTTCAATCTTCTTTTGATAAGCTAAACAGGTTGAGCTCTTTCAATAGCTCACTAGAAGGCATTTTTCTCCAGCCCTCATAACATTTGGTGGCTCTTTGCTGCCCCAGCTCCAATTTCACAACATCTTTTTCAAATGAGGACACCAAAACTGGAGGCAGTATTCCAGTATCAATCTCACTGATGCCGTGTCACCTCCTGTGATATTATTGACATAATCTGTAACTATAGCTCACTGTTGCAACCACTCATATATTTGCAGCCAATATTGTAGAAAGATTGTCGTGTAAGGGGTCTATGGAGAGGTTCTGATTGGCTGATTATCTCTAGATGTGCATCTTTTTTTGTAGTTGATGTTATGAATATTGGCTCTATGCTGCCCGTATTTCAAACTTGTGCAATGCTTCCGGGGAACACCCCAGCCAGACAAGTTGGTGTCAGTTCTGCCTAGCCTGCTTGATGGCTCATTAAGGACCATGAGTTATACAACTGACCCACTGAGAGAAGGCAGATACTCCTTGTGACTCAGCAAGGTGTGCAGGAACCTGCCTATGGACAGAACTTTAAGGTTTTTTTTCTATGCCATGTGCTGGATAGAGTGTCCTTGCGACAAAGAAAGCAAAGACCACATGGCAAGAGACTATAAAAGGCTTATGCCTCGTCTCCATCTTGTCTTCAATCCTGCTTCATTCCTCTGGAGGGACTTTGCTACAAACTGAAGCTCTCTACAAAGGACTGAATGACCCATCCCAGCTGTGGCTGTACTCCAGAGACTTAATTTGAACCTGCAGTTTATTCCATCACTGCTTCAAGCCTGAACCAAGAACTTTGCCATTACTGTATGTGAAGGGTTCAAATCCATGTGCATTTTATATAACAACCTGGGACTGGAGGCCTAGCAAATCGTGATCAGCTAAGAGAAAGCTGGGATAAACAGACAGCCTTGCCTAGTAAGATAGGCCTGGTCAGCAAATTGCCAGGTGTTGGAGCTAAGAACTAAAGAATTGTGTCTTATTCAGAGTTGCAGATTGAACAAAGAATCCCTGTTCCTATTGTGTTAGTCTCCTCTGTAGGGAGACATTTTTCCCACAGATCCAACCTCGAGTTTATGAGAAGTTGTCACATGTCAGTATAAGATATGGCATCCTTCCACCTCCCTTCCCAGGGACCAATGCCTGCCTTAAGACACACAGAAAACAATCTTTATTGCCATATACTTTCATTGTTTCTTTGCTTTAACCCCTAGGAATGTACCTGTTGGACAATCAAAGCAGTTGCTCCATTCCTATGGACCCCAAATCAGAATTCAACATATATATTTTATACTACTAACATTTTATCAAAGTATTCTTTAAATGTTAACTTGCTAACTTAAGATCATGGGTGGAGACATTATGTAACCTGTTAACCATTGGCTACTGTGCTATCTTGTCTTGCTGCAAAACCTAAGCTGGGGTGAGGAACTGCCTACCCCGTCACTTTCCCCCGCCGATAGAAAACCTATATATTCTATTGTAATCAATTGACTGACAGTGCCTCTGAGCCTAATAAGCCAGGTGACACTCCACCAGTGCTGTGTGCAATAAACTCCTCTGCTTGACCTCTACACGGTGTGTGATTTACGTCCTTCAGAGAACAAAGAACGAGGTGGAGGCCAGGTGACCAGGTTGCCAGGGAAACAGAACAAAGGGACAAACAGAAGAGGGACAAAAGGGCCTGGCTGAGTTGGGCTGTTGGAAGCAAGGAGTCTACTGGTTTGGGGACTCAAGGGGAGAGCCCAGGCTCTGATGGACGTTGCTGAATTTTCCTGCTTCCTGTGCTAACACAGAACTTTCCCAGGCTGTATTCCAGACCACTAATAAACCTTCTGTTTTACAACGCTGGCTGAGAGTCACTGGTGATTGTGGAAGTTGGGGGTGCAGGACTCCTTGTGTGTGTGTGGAGGGGGTGTGTAGGGCTTTCCCAGGTGTCCTGCTAAGGTGACTCACTACAGGAAGCTCCTGGCATGGAACAGGGGGGCTGAAAGCTCCAAGGTCAGTCCCAGGAGGTGCTGAAGGCCAGGAGGTTTCCCCCAGTGACAGCGTCCCCTGGGCGGTGTCACACTGATGAGGGCTCTGCCTGGGTTTGGTTCAGAGCGGTTCCAGAGCACTGAGCCTGTGTCAGCCCCCCAGCATGTGACCTGCAGGCTCCACTCTGGCAAAGCTCCCTGTCCCTGGGCTTTGGCATCACTAGCCCCTGCTTAGTGACTAGGGGTCAGTTTAGGGGAGTGATTCCCAAAATGTGGGGCATGCCTCCTAGGGGGGCACAGAGGAATGTTCATGAGGGCACCTCAGGGCCCGAGCCAGCCCCCATGGAGGGCAGGGAGGGAGCACCACTCAGCCCCACTCTGCCCCAGCTCTTCGCCCACCCCACCCTCAGCCTGAGCCTGAGCCCCCGGCCCAGCCGCGACCCCCTTACCTGTGTCTGCACCCCTCTCCCCAGCAAGCCACAGCCCCACTCCCAGCCCTGGTTCTCGACCGCAGCTTCCGGGGGGCCTTAGCCATGGCTAAGAGGGCACAGTGTGAAAAGTTTGGGGACCACTGGTTTAGGGTGACGTCCTCAATTGCTTCTATGCAGTCCAATAAAAGCTATTCGTCACCAACCCACCCCCCCCCATCAGGACAGACTAGGTATGTTCTGCTGCCCTTCACTCATGCAGGAAGGATAACAACATTTCATTCCACTCAATCCTAAAGTGATTTGTAACCCGCCACCAGCCAAAACTGGTCATTTTGGGAAAGTGGCCCCATCATGCTGCATATCTAGGCAGACTAGATGTGTCTATGCAAACACGGTCTGTTGCTGAAGTCTTTCCCAGCTCCTCACTAGATGTGAGGGGGGAGCTCATTCAGCCCCTGCCTCCGCTTAGTACGTAAAAACTCCATGGTGTCCCTATCTCTGCTGGCCTTAGATTTCTCCTCCTGTCCCTTTTCTAGCAGCTCACATGAGGTAACTGAGTGGTTAAGAAGATGGGCTGCTAATCCATTATGCTCTGCACGCATGGGTTCAAATTGCATCCTCATATGCTACGTTTAGTTTTCACCTCTCCTTTATAGACAACCATCTCCCCCTTTGGTACAATGACAGATCAACCAATGTTGCTTCTTGCAAACAAAAACCTTCTCAGAAACTCAGACCTCCCTTGCTTTAAATTAAATGTCTAAATCTCAGATTTCTAAAAAAAATTTCTCTAGTGCTGTATTTCTTAGTTTTTATCTCAAAAGGTAACATCCTCATCCTCTCCCCCAAACACCCTGGGACCTGCCCAAATTATTAAAATACCCTCAACCCGAGCAAGGCCAGAGCAGTGAACCAGAGCTAGTGTCTAGGCCAAGCTGTTCTGAAGGAGGCAACTCAAACATTTTCTCCCTGCTTCCCTTGGCAAGGTCTGACTGAGAAAACAAAATTCCCCAAACTGAAAATTTTCTGCTGAAACACCCATACTAGTCTGTTTGGGGACTTTGATTTGAATGTATTATTATTATTCTCTTCTCATTTATCTCAGTTCAGTGTTTGTCCTCCAGATGTGTTTACAGGTATTGAGTTGTGGGGGAGAGAGGCTAATTCATAATGTCTCTACCCCCCTTTCATAGTTTCTTCCAACTTGCTAGGAAGCTCCTTTGCTATGATGTGACTCAAGCAGTGTCCATTGTCTCTGTGCTATCTCGGAGAAGCCTGCATTGTACACCGTTCCTGGGATAGTCCTCGGGAGTGTGGATCCCTTCAATGGGCCAGCAGCGAGTCTGGCGCCTCCCTTGTCACACCTGAAAGGCTGGTGGGGGGCATTTCCCAACCTCATAACATATCTCAGGGCTAGTCTACACTTACCGGGACGGTCGACGCGGCGAGTTCGACTGCTCGGAGTTCGAACTATCGCGTCTGATCTAGACGCGATAGTTCGAACCCCGGAAGCGCTAGTTCGAACTCCGGTACTCCACCGCGGCAGGAGGAGTTGCCGGAGTCGACCTTGGAGCCGCGGAGTTCGCTTCCGCGGCGTCTGGACGGTAAGTAAGTCGAACTAGGGTAGTTCGAATTCAGCTACGTTATTCACGTAGCTGAATTCGCGTACCCTAGTTCGACCCCCGAGCTTAGTGTAGACCAGGCCTTAGTAACACACACAGAGCAAAACTTCATAACTTCCCAACCAATACGAGCACACACAATCCAACACGATATTAATGTGCAACAGATCAAGACTTTTGAAATGATACCTCACCAGGCAGACTTTGTACAAACCATGTCATCATTATATGAGAGTGGTGAATATGGGGCTTGCAGGGTGCTGCTTTGAGCACAGCGTGCTACACCTGGGCTGACATTGCAGTGGAGACGTACCCTTAGAGTCCATCTCTCCTGGGATAAAGATGGCAGCATGGCTGGCCTGGGTCATCTGACTTGGGCTCATGGAGCTAAAGCTGTGGGGCTAAAAACTGTGGTGCAGATATTTGTGTTCACGCTGAAGCCTGGGTCCAGAAACCCTCACCCCTCGTGGGGCCTCAGAGGTTGAGCTCAAGCCCATTTGTCTGCATTGTAATTTTATAGTCTTGCAGCCCAAGCCCCATAAGCCTGAGTCAGCTGACCTGGGCTTTGAGACAGGTGCCCTGGGTGTTTTAATCACAGTGTAGACATAACATTAGGCTACGTCTCCAGTACAATGAAACACCCAGGGCTGGCCCATGTCATATTAATCAGGATCTTGCAGCTTGGTCTGGATAAAGTTGCAGTGTCCGTGTCTGGGCTCAGGCTCAGTACCCAGCTCTAGGAGCCCAGAAGGTTGGGAGGGAGTTTAGCAAGGGGAAATGGTAAAACCGCAGTGAAGTATTACCTTGGACTTATGGCATTTCTCCATTGGTCTGTCTGCTCTTAACTCCCAAACTTTCTGTAACTCTGTTATCAGTGCCTGTGAGTGTAATTTAAACCATAGGAACAGCCACACTGGGATAGACCATTGGTCCACCTAGCTCTGAATCTTGTCTTTTGACAGTAGCCAATGCCAGGTGCCCCAAAAGCCACTTCCTAAGACACCACTGGGAGTTGAACCCAGGGTCTCCTGTTTACTAAACAGGTGCTTTAACCAGCTACGCCATGGTGCCTGCTGTTATTAAAAGCATCCTGTCTGCCTACACCTGACTGTCTGCCAAACCCCACAGGGGCCTGACAAGCTTTGCTCGTGTTTGGATTCTGTAAAGCAGAGGAGCAGGTGAAGTTTTGCTCCCAAGGTGTGTGTGTAATTCTTTGGACAGGTCTATGCTCCAAAATTAGGTCAGTGTAACTACATTACTAGGGGTGTAAAAAATTTACACTCCCCCAAGAAATGCAGTTCTATCAACCCAGCCCCGGTGCAGACAGCACTGTGTCAACAGGAGGGCTTCTCCCATCAACAGAGCTCCGGGAGGGGTTTGGTTAGTGAAGACCCAGAGAACAGGTGGCCCATGACTCTTACATTTGGGGAGGCAGGGCATGAGCACTGGAAGCTCCCTAAGAGCTAGTCCGCCTCTTGCTCACTCCTCTCCTCCCCTGAGGCCTCCTTGCCTGCTGCTCGTGCCTCTACCCCTCTGCCCCAAGGTCTGCCCACCACCCACACCTCTCTGCCCCACCCCGAGACCTGCCCTGCCCACCACCCCCACCTCTCTGCCCCACCCCGAGACCTGCCCTGCCCACCACCCACACCTCTCTGCCCCTCCCCTGAGACCTGCCCTGCCCACCACCCACACCTCTCTGCCCCTCCCCTGAGACCTGCTCTGCCCACCACCCACACCTCTCTGCCCCTCCCCGAGACCTGCCCTGCCCACCACCCACACCTCTCTGCCCCTCCCCTGAGACCCGCCCTGCCCACCACCCACACCTCTCTGCCCCCTCCCCTGAGACCTACCCTGCCCACCACCCACACCTCTCTGTCCCTCCCCTGAGACCTGCCCTGCCCACCACCCGCACCTCTCTGCCCCTCCCCTGAGACCTGCTCAGCCCACCACCCACACCTCTCTGCCCCTCCCCTGAGACCCGCCCTGCCCACCACCCACACCTCTCTGCCCCTCCCCTGAGACCCGCCCTGCCCACCACCCACACCTCTCTGCCCCTCCTGTGACACCCATCCTGCCCACCACCCACACCTCTCTGCCCCTCCCCTGAGACCTGCTCTGCCTGCCACCCACACCTCTCTGCCCCTCCCCTGAGACCTGCCCTGCTCACCGCCCACACCTCTCTGCCCCTCCCCTGAGACCCGCCCTGCCCACCACCCACACCTCTCTGTCCCCTCCCTGAGACCTGCCCTGCCCACCACCCACACCTCTCTGCCCCTCCCCTGAGACCTGCCCTGCCCACCACCCCCACCTCTCTGCCCCTCCCCTGAGACCCGCCCTGCCCACCACCCACACCTCTCTGCCCCTCCCCTGAGACCCGCTCTGCCTGCCACCCACACCTCTCTGCCCCTCCCCTGAGACCTGCCCTGCCCACCACCCACACCTCTCTGCCCCTCCCCTGAGACCCGCCCTGCCCACCACCCACACCTCTCTGCCCCTCCCCTGAGACCTGCCCTGCCCACCACCCACACCTCTCTGTCCCCTCCCTGAGACCTGCCCTGCCCACCACCCACACCTCTCTGCCCCTCCCCTGAGACCTGCCCTGCCCACCACCCCCACCTCTCTGCCCCTCCCCTAAGACCCGCTCTGCCCACCACCTCACCTCTCTGCCCCTCCCCTGAGACCTGCCCTGCCCACCACCCCCACCTCTCTGCCCCTCCCCTGAGACCCACCCTGCCCAACGCCACAACCTCCGTGCCCCTCCCCGAGACCTGCCCTGCCCACCACCCACACCTCTCTGCCCCTCCCCTGAGACCTGCCCTGCCCACCACCCACACCTCTCTGCCCCTGCCCTGAGACCTGCTCTGCCCACCACCCACACCTCTCTGCCCCTCCTGAGACCTGCCCTGCCCACCACCCACACCTCTCTGCCCCTCCCCAGAGACCTGCCCTGCCCCCCACCCACACCTCTCTGCCCCTCCCGAGACCTGCTCTGCCCACCTCCCACACCTCTCTGCCCCTGCCCTGAGACCTGCCCTGCCCACCACCCACACCTCTCTGCCCCTCCCTGAGACCTGCCCTGCCCACCACCCACACCTCTCTGCCCCTCCCCGAGACCTGCTCAGCCCACCACCCACACCTCTCTGCCCCTCCCCCGAGACCTGCCCTGCCCACCACCCACACCTCTCTGCCCCTTCCCGAGACCTGCTCAGCCCACCACCCACACCTCTCTGCCTCTCCCCTGAGACCTGCTCTGCCCACCACCCACACCTCTCTGCCCCTCCCCTGAGACCTGCCCTGCCCACCACCCACACCTCTCTGCCCCTCCCCTGAGACCTGCTCTGCCCACCACCCCCACCTCTCTGCCCCTCCCCTGAGACCTGCCCTGCCCACCACCCACACCTCTCTGCCCCTCCCCTGAGACCTGCCCTGCCCACCACCCACACCTCTCTGCCCCTCCCCTGAGACCTGCCCTGCCCACCACCCACACCTCTCTGCCCCTCCCCTGAGACCTGCTCTGCCCACCACCCACACCTCTCTGCCCCTCCCCTGAGACCTGCCCTGCCCACCACCCACACCTCTCTGCCCCTCCCCTGAGACCCTCCCTGCCCACCGCCCCCACCTCTCTGCCCCTCCCCTGAGACCTGCTCTGCCCACCACCCACACCTCTCTGCCCCTCCCCTGATACCTGCTCTGCCCACCACCCACACCTCTCTGCCCCTCCCGTGACACTCATCCTGCCCAGCACCCACACCTCTCTGCCCCCTCCCCTGAGACCTACTCTGCCCACCACCCACACCTCTCTGCCCCACCCCTGAGACCTGCCCTGCCCACCACCCACACCTCTCTGCCCCTCGCCTGAGACCTGCCCTGCCCACCACCCACCTCTCTGCCGCTCCCCTGAGACCTGCTCTGCCCACCACCCACACCTCTCTGCCCCTCCCCTGAGACCCGCTCTGCCCACCACCCACACCTCTCTGCCCCCTCCCCTGAGACCTGCCCTGCCCCCCACCCACACCTCTTTGTCCCCTCCCGTGACACCCATCCTGCCTGCCACCCACAAGTCTCTGTCCCCTCCCCTGCCCAGCCCAGCCCAGCCCACCGCTTGCACCTCTCTTCTTCCTCCCTGAGACCCGCTGTGCCCAACTCTTTCTTCATGCTGCGTTGTTATTCCATGAAACATCAGGGATGGAATAAAAAGCTGAGTTTACTCCAGGGTGAGAAAAGAAAGGAGCCACCAACCCCCTGGCAAAGCTCAGTGCCTCAGAGAAAACCTGCCCCCTGCTATTGCAATCACTGATGTGCTGGGGATATGGCGGGAAAGGGACTGTCTGAATGAAGGCAGGATTAATCAAGGCAGGAAAGGGACAACAATCCTCAGCAACGTCATTAACCACAAACATATTCTCATCATACTCCAGCCAGAAGGGAAATGGGCAGGAATTCTTGCTGTTCAGCCATGGACACAAGCATAGCAGTGTGTGGGGTGTAGAAGCTGGTCTGGTTAAACAATTGGAAATGATCACTCAGTGAGATCAGAACTAGAGTGTAGTGAGAAAGCTGCATAAAGCAAGTAGTTGTGGCTGAGCGATTAAGGTGATAGATTAGAAATCCATTGGTGGCTCCTTGCTCGGGGTTGAGTCCTGCCAACTATGGAGGAACTTGCCATTCTTTAAATTTAACAATTTAGTTTCAGTGGCTGAGCATCCTTGGTGTCAACAGGAGCTAGGTCTTGTCTCACTCTCAGGTTGTGTCTACACAACAGAGTTATGCGGCTTTACTTAAAGCATTTTAATTAAACTGCTGTTGCGTATCCACACTATGCGGCTTGTGTCACCAGAGCACATCCACGCTAGCAACTCTTGGATCGCCACAGAGAGCAGTGCACTGTGGGTAGCTATCCCACTGTGCAACTGGCTGCAGGGTGCTTTGGGAAGGGTTTGCAATGTCTCATAGGCTGGTACAGCATCACATCCTTCTACATTGACAGCCGCTTTTCACCTGAAGTGTGTGTGATGGTGCAGAGACTCTGTGTGGGGAGAGGGAGTGTGTGTGTTAGAGAAGAGTGAGAGTGTCGGCGCTGTCTCTAAGTTCAGACAGCTGCTGGAAGCAACCAGTCCTGAGGCAGGGGGAGGGGGACAGCACCAATATCAGCCCCCGCTTCCCTCACTGGCTCAACACAGCACAGCAGTCTTTGTCAAACACACACATGCTGCTACCTGCCTGGCTTGGTGTCAGGGGTGCTGGCTCATGGGGGTTTAGAGGTCCATGGGCCGTAAGGCCCACCCCCCGCACTGTAAGGAAGCTTCCGCCCAGGGCCGGCTCCAGACCCCAGTGCGCCAAGCGCGCATGTGGGGCAGCATTTTAATGGGAGGGCGGCAGGCGGGTCCGGCGGACCTTCCGCAGTCATGCCTGTGGGAGATCCAACGGAGCCGCAGGACGACTGGACCTCCCGCAGGCATGACTGCGGCGGGTGCGCTGGTCCCGCGGCTCGTGTGGACCTCCCGCAGGCATAACTGTGGAAGCTCCACCGTAGGCGTGGGACCAGCGGCACATCTGCGGGAGGTCCCGCGGAGGCGCGGGACCGGCGCCCGGCGGCGTGAGCGGCGCAACGCGCCGCCCTGCTTGGGGCGGCAGAATTCGTAGAGCCGCCCCTGCTTCTGCCGCCTGCTCTGTGTTCGCAGTGCGGGAGAGAGCAATATCCACGGCGGTGATTTGCTCCTGGCTGCCGGAGCAGAGCAGCAGGCTCAGCTGTCAGAACTTCCCAGAGCGATGAAAGGGGAGGGGCCCATGGCTCTGTAGCAGGAATGCAGGGCAGGCGAGTTCATAGCAGGCATTGTGGGATACTGGAGGAGTCCAGTTATGGTGATATAATGAACAGCAGCGTCTACACTGACAATTTGTCACTTTAAGTTTGCTGCAAAAAGCTCTAGGCTTCTCGTTGAGATGATTTTATTTTGTCAGCAAAACAGGGCAGTTTTGTCGCCAGACGTGGCATTACAGTGTGTGCACCAGCCACAAGCTGCTGACCGAGGGAGCATCATGTGTTTTTCACACACCTGAGCAATATAATTCTGCTGAAATAACTTTGTAGTGCAGACCTGGACAAAGATTCACACACACACACACACACACACACACACACACACACACACACACACACACACACACACACACACACAGCTTGCAAGGAAAATGTCACCTGCTCCTCTGTTTTGAAGAATCCAAATGCAAGCAAAGCTTGTCAGGCCCCGGTGGGGATGGCAGGGAGTCAGGTTTGGGCAGACATGAGAGCTTAGACACAAGCAGGCACCATGGCTTAGCTGGCTAAAGCACCTGTTTTGTAAACAGGAGATCCTGGATTCAACTCCCAGTAGTGCCTTGTTGACTGGTTGTTGGGGCACCTGGTATTGGCTACTGTAAAAAGAAAAAATAAGAAGCTAGAGGGACCTGTGGTCTAGCCCAGGGTGGCTGGTTTTATGGTTTAAATAACACTCACAGGCACTGATAACAGAGTTACTGAAAGTTTGGGAGTTAGGAGCTGGTAGATGAGTGTTCTAAGCCCCTCGCAGATGACCCCCTCCCTCTGGGACGAGGCAGGTCTGGACTCTCACACCAAATGGCTCATTGTGGCTGCCAGAATCTGTGGGCAGCTCATTTAGTTTGCACCGAGGGTTGAGTCCTGCTTTGTGCACCGTGTATGACAATGAAAATCCTAAACCGCCCTTTGAAACAACGAAAGCAGCAGGACGTGTTATTGTCCCTGCCCCAAAGCACACAGACCAATGGAGAAATGCCGTTGAGTCCAGGGGAATACTCCACTGCCAATTTACCTTTTTTGCTTGCTAAACTCCCTCCCAACCTTGTGGGGTCCAGAGCCCGATATTGAGCTTGAGCGGAGATGTCTACACTGCAAATTTACCACCCCACAGCCCTTGCCTGGGAGCCTGCACTGGCACGGGGCAGCCGTGGGTGTTTCATTGTAGTGTGGACATAGCCTAGCATTATGTCTACACTGCCATTAACACACCCAAGTCACTATTCTCAAACCCTGGGTCAGTTGATTCAGGCTTGTAGGGCTTGTGCTGCAGGGTTATAAAATTACAGTGTAGACACTTGGGCTTCAGCCCAGCCTCCAAGACCCCACGAGGGGTGAGGGTCGCCGAGCCTGGGCTCCAGTCTGAGCCCCAGGAGCCCAAATCAGATCATCCAGGCCAGCCGGGCCACAGGGATTTTATCACAGTCTAGATGCCCTCTCAGGGTATGTCTACACTGCAGTGTAAGCCCAGGGTTAGCAGAAGTCATGTCAGCAGCCCCAACACATAAACATAAACCACAAGGGAAAGACCCCCCCCCCCAATAAGCTGGGCAGTGTCTTTCTCCCTACGGTTCGTAAGTCCAGCAACCAAAAGTCCTTTAACATGAGGCCCCCCCCTCTGCACCCCCCTCACAGCTGTTGTCCTTAGTCAGTGCAAGCCCAGAGGTGCCTCTGTAGAGTTCACCTGCCAGCCTGGGTGGAAAAGGGGGGAAATAAGGAGGCACCGTACTTACTATGGTGTTTAGGGACTCACTCATCCCGCCACAGCCCCCCTGTCCTAACGTTGGTCTGACACCTACATTTTAGTATTGGGACCCAGACCCCAGCCCACTTGGCTTTGGAACCCCTGTCCCCTGCCTAGCAAGTGCTATTGAATTGAGGGTGAGTCCCTCAATCGGGGTCTGCCAAGCACAGTTGTGCTGCCCTCAAGTCACACAGCAAGGAGAACAACCCTTTATTTCTCCTGCCCCTGTAACATGGAGACTGGGAATCCAACACCAGCCACAAGTGATCATTTCGGCAACCCAACCTATTTCCAACATACTGTAAAATCCACATGCAGACTCGTACATGAAACCTTGCAAGAAAATCTTCCTGAGGGGGTCTGAAGCACCTGCTGCTGGAGGGATTGAGGGAGCCGTGGGTTGGGATTGAGAAGCAGCATGAGGAGGGGGGCCTGTGGGTTGGGATTGAGGGGCACTGGGAATAGGAGGGGCCTGTGGGTTGGTATTGAGGGGCACTGGGAATAGGAGGGGGCTGTGGGTTGGGACAGAGGAGAAGGGTGAAGAGGAGCAGGCTCTGGTTGGGATTGAGGAGCAGTGAGCATAGGAGGGTCTGAGGGTTGGGTCTGAGGAGCACTGGGAAAAGAGGGGACATGGGTTTAGGCTGAAGAGCATCCTCGTTTGGGGATCCAGCAGGACAGGGGAAGGCAGCAGGTGATTGTAATTCCTTAGGGATATTCTGTGTGTGTGTGTGTGTGTGTGCAGGGAAGGAACATGCTATATGCCCAGAGGCCTTTATTCCTCCAGGCTGCAAGGACAGAGGGGCTGTCAGGAAGTTGCCCCTTCAATCCCCCCCACACAAAGGCCCTTCTGAGGAAAGGCAAAATCCTAGAGAGAAAAAGTAACATGAAAGAGGACTCCAGAAACACAGTTTAAGACCTTCCTGAGTAGTTTATCACCTGACCAGGGACTTGAACCCTGGACCCTCAGATTAAAAGTCTGACGCTCTACCAACTGAGCTAGCCAGGCTCACAAAGCAAAAGAGCAAGCTGGTGCAGAGGAGAAACTAGTCAAGAAAACAAGAGCGGGAAACAATACGGGAAACCTTCTGCTCTCTCTGGCCTGGTCAGGGGGCTGTGCCGATCAGGTGTCCGCATTAAGTTCGGCATCAATATGGTGATCCCTGGGAAGCTTGGGGTCCCCAGGTTGCCTAAGGAGGGGTCAACCAGCCCAGGTCGGAAACGGAGCAGGTCAAATCTCCCCTGCTGATCAGTAGTGGGATCGCACCTGTGAATAGCCCCTGCAGCGTAGCCTGGGCAAGACAGTGAGACACGGTCTCTTTTTAGACACCTCCCCTCCCCCGCAGAGACTGTATGGGGGGATGGGAGCTCCCATTGTGGGGATCCTGAACTGGTGGGATGGAGGCACCATGTACCAGGGATCCCGAAACACAGAACAGGGACACCCACACACCAGGTATCTTGCAGCAAGAGCTGCGGTCTTGATTTACAAACTGCAAGTGATGGGGAAATTACCACCTCCCTTGCGGAGCTTGTTCCACTAGATAATTAGCCTCACGGTTAAAAAATGGTCATTTCCAGGTGGGATTTTCTGACATCGACTGCAAGCCAATGGGGTCGTGTTCAATCTTTGTCTGGTGAATTAAAGAACCCTTTAAATCACATATTCCCCCCCTCTGGGAATTTGTAAAACGTATTTAAAACAGTGATTAAATCGCCTCTTAACCTCCAGTCAATGAAATCAATTGAGCTTCTTCAGTCTCTCGCTGGAGACATTTTCCTTGTTTTTAAAGGCAAAAATCCTGATCTTTCCAATGGGAGCTGCTGCTTCAATGTTCAGTTTGGGGAGGGATTTGGCTGCACTCAGAGATCTGCCCGCGGGTTACAATCTGCGATCCGAAGGGTCGAACGCAAACAGCGTTTAGATAGGACCATCAGTGCCGCCCCCGTGTGGCCAAAGATTAGAACTGACCAGCAGAGTTTACAGCTGGAGCCTGGGACGCTCCTGAACAAACTGGGCCCAAAGCCTCTCGCGTGGGACCCTCGCTGTGCAGCAGGAGGCTGAGGGAAGCTGATTGTCAGGGCTCAGGGCAGCTCCCTGCCATGCTGAGCCGGTGTCTGTGCTAAGCTCGGCATCAATCAGGTGATTCTGGGCAGTTCGGGGTCCCCGGGCTCCCACAGGAGGGTGAAGCAGGTCACCCCTGGAGCAGGTTAAAGCTGCAGGGTGACAGTGGGGTTGCTGCCCCTGTGAACAGCTGCTGTAGCACCGCCTGGGCAGGACAGGGAGAGCCAGTTATACCCCCCCCAGCCTGTATCGGGGGATGGGAGCACTCACACCCTGGGGACCCACCCACCAGAGATCTGCTGGGGGGAGAGTGGCACCCACACACCCAGGATCTTGTAGGGGAGACAAGGGCATCCACACTCCGGGATCCTCTGCAGAGGGACGGACACCCACACATCCAGGATTCTGTATGGGGGGCAGAGGTACCCGGACACCTGGGCGGGGGAAGGGGGCACCGAAACAGCCGGGATCTTACCTGGCAGGACAGCGGCGCCTGCAGCTCGACATGAGACGGGGGCGGGGGGAGCAGGAGCATTTCCCAGTTCCAGGCTGTCCCCGTATGGCCAAGGCACAGAGCTCACAAGCAGAGTTTAAAGTTCCAGCTGCCAGATCGCAAAACAAGCCGGGCTCCATGGCTGGTGCCTGTGATCCCAGCGCCTGGGGAGGCTGAGGCCGGTGCATTGCTTGAGCTCAGGAGTTGGGGGCTGTGCCAATCGGGTGTCCACACTAAATTTGGCATCAATGTGGTGATCCTGGGGAAGCTTGGGGTCCCCAGGTTGCCTAAGGAGGGGTGAACCGGCCCAGGTCAGAAACGGAGCAGGTCAAATCTCCCGTGCTGATCAGTAGTGGGATCGCACCTGTGAATAGCCCCTGCAGCGCAGCCTGGGTGAGACACGGTCTCTTTTTAGACACCCCCCTCCCCCGCAGAGCCTGGGTGGGGGGATGGGAGCACCCACACGCTGGGGATTCTGACTTGGGGGGAGGTACCCCCCCCTGCCACACAGATCTTGAAAAGGGGAACAGAGACACCCACACACCACAGAGCCTGGATGGGGGCAGGGGAACCACACACGGGAGCTAGTTCATGGGGTGCGGGACACACCCATATGCTCCATTGCACCATTCTTAATGAGAAGAATGGGGGCATCCGCACAACACGGATCCTTAATGGGCGGGAGGACACCCACACACTCCACTATTAACCAGGAGGGACAGGGGCACCAGACACCCTCAGTAGTGTGGAGAACACCCACATCCACCGGATCCCTCATGGGGGGTAAGACAGAGGGGATTGTAATAGGGCCCAGCGCACCCACGCACCAGGGATTGTTAAGGGTTGAAGGGACAGGGACACCCACACACACTGAGATCACGTCCTTGGAGGAACGCAAACCCTCCACAGAAGGACCTGGTCTGTTCCATGATGGCAGCCCAGCCTGGGTGAGTCAAAGTCTCCTTTTATACAGGCACGCCCCAGAGATCCTGACTAGGGGGAGAGAGACACCCACCCACCAGAGATCCTTAATGGTCTAGGGTGCACCCACACACCAGGGATTCTTATGGGTGGGAGGAATGGAGACAGCCAGACACACTGAGATCACTTCCTCCCAGGAACCTGGGCCAGACAGGGAGACACAGTCCCCCTTTACATATCTGCCAGACAACCTTCCTCCCACTCCCTCCACACAATGTTCTTATTTGGAGGTGAAGCCAGGGAAACCACATGGAGGATTCTTATCTGGGGAACTGGGGGCACCCACTTACCACCAGAGATTCTTAAGGGCAGGAGGAACAGGGACTCCCACCTCTGCAGCATGGGGGTGGGTCGCCTGCTGGGATCATCTGGGCATATTTTACCTCGTCAGCTCCCTGCCATTGCCTTGGGGGCCCCTTGTCCGCTGCCTCTGGTACCCAGTTTAGCCTCCTTCCTGAGGGCTGAAACGCTTTGATCTATCTAAGGTCTGTGGGATCAATACGTGTCATGGTGTAATTCTGTGTTATTCGGGGGTCAGACTAGCTGAGCTAATGGCCCCTTCTGCCCTTAAACGCCATGAAAACATTTCCCTGGTTTCTCCTTGCGCCTGACAGACACCACGGTGAGGGGCCCAAGAGAAGATCCTGGACACAGCGCTCTGGCTCTTACTTTACTTGGTGACGTCAGCGCTTTCCTAGCAAAGCTGCTGCTAAAGCGCTGGATTTGGGGAACTGTTCGGCTCCGATTCAGAGATCTGCCTGCGGGGTGTGAACCTGCCACGAGGAGCGGGAAACGCAACCAGCAATGGGAAGCGTTGGCTGAGCTCCAGGCTGCCCCCGTGTGGCCAAAGCTTAGAACTGAGCAGCGGAGTTTAAAGCTGGCGCTGGGAGGGACCTGAACACGCGGGGCACGAAGGCTCCTGCGTGTAACGCTTGTTAGGTGGGCAGCTGAGTGTAGCTGATTGCTGGAGTTCAGGGCTGCACCCCGGGGTGCTGAGCAGGTGTCTGTGCTCAGGTTGGCCTCGCTATGATGGTTTCTGGGAAGTTTGGGGTCACCAGTCTCCCTCAAGAGAGGGGAGCCAGGCCAGAAAAGGAGGCTTTCAAAACTCTGGTACGAATTGCCAGTGGGAATGCCCCTGTGAAGAGCCGCTGCAGTCCCGCCACGGAGAGCCGGTCTCTCTTTGTGCAGCCCCCCCCCCCCAATTCCTCAGGACGAGGGTTGTGCTCAAAGATCTGTGCCCCGTGTTTTCACCTCCATGTGAAGCGAACAGTGCTTCAGCTTAGTTCCAGGCTCCACTTCCACCGGCTCAGGCAAGATGGTGCAGAGGAGCCCCTGGGTGGCTGTGGGCCTGGGGAGGATGGCTTTTGATTTTTCGGCTTGACCGCTACGGGCAGCAAGGCCAAAAGTCAGATGGCCGGCTCTCCCGTCCACCAGGCTCATCAGGAGCCCTTAGTCGACAGGCTCGGAGAATGCGGGCATCGCCCCCCACTACCTCTCGCATGCAAAGCGAGCGCTCTGCCGCTTGAGCTAATTCCCCTCAGCTGGCCTGACTCTCAGGTACCGGGCAAAAAAAGGCAAGGGCTCTGTGGCCTTAAGCAGAACACAGCCTGAAATGGGGGGGAGGGGGGCCGCTACCCAGAGCTGGGGAAGGGGGTCCGAGTCCCAGCCACGCTCCTCGGCACAAACACCAACGCTCCCTCCCTGGAGTGTGTCTGGGCTGAGAGTTAGCCCCTGAAACAAGCACCAAGCTTCAGAAGACAACGCAGGGATAGATGACTTGACGATTGCCTGCTCTGGTCATTGCCTCTGAAGCGCCTGGCATCGGATACTGTCGGAAGACGTGATAGTGGCCTAGCTGGACCATCGGTCTCACCCAGGAGGGCCGTTCTTATCTTCACCACTTTCCTCTAACCCAAGCAAAGCCCGGAGCAGGCCCAGCTCAGCAACTCTAGCAGACTCCCTGGCCTCTGGCCCAGCATACAGCAAAACGACCCTGCCTCCGCCAGGATAGACAGCCACCGACTCCCTCTTCCAGACCAACGCAGCTCTTCCCCGCTTTGGCTGTCTCCAAGCTGTCTGCGTGCTCTGCTCTGCTCCACGGGTGCCATGCTGCCTGAGATCAGGAGGCTGCGAGGTCTCACGGTCTCAGCTGAGCTGGTATCGCATGCCACCCCGCCCATCTCCTCATTCTCTTCATGGACCCCTGGGATGTGAGTAATTCTGTATTTGAGTGGCTCTCCCTCCCGGCCAATGAGCTTGGCGTAGACTAGCAGGGAGGGAGGAGGAAAGGGATTGTGCTCCAGTGAGAGCTCAGAAAGAAAGGTGCAGGTCCCCCACTAGAGCCCAGCACAGCAGAGCAAAGCAGAGCAGAGCAGGCTGGAGAATGTGTGTATGGGTCTGACTACTTCTCCCATGCTCTTCCATTTGAGCTAACTTCCCCCAGCTGTCGCCAGCCTCCCAGTCAGCGCAAGGGGGAGAAGGGCCGGGGTGGAAGAGCTTTGTGCTCCGCAAGGGCTGGCCTTTTGGGAGGCCAAGCGGGGAGAGGGATGGAGGCCACTGGAGGAGCTGAGCCGGCTGACTGTCCATGGCTTCTAAAAGAAGGGCAAGAGAAGGTCCCCACGGCTGCCTTGCCGCTGGAGAATGCGGGCATTGATCCCGCTGCCTCTCGCATGCGAAGCGAGCGCTCTACCACTTGAGCTAATTCCCCTACCTTGGCAAGTGCTGTCTTGATCCATTCATTCGATAATGGAGGCCACATCGTTCCCCGCGCCAGCCGGTGACTCCTTCCAAAAGGGTCAGGCAAGAGAGGGTTTACCGTAGGCCGGCTAGCTCAGCTGGTTACAGCGTGGTGCTAATAACGCCAAGGTCATGGGTTTAAGCCCCATGTTGGCCACTCGGGGTGCAGGAGGGAGAGGGTGGCTTCTGGTCTTTTGGCTGACTGCTAGGGGTGGCAGAGGCCAAAACCAGGTGGGCCGGGAGCGGGCAAGAGCCCTGCTGGGCGCGGGCACAGGCGCCGGGCAGGAGGAGGCTCCGGACACCTCCTTGGGCTCTCCTCCCTGGGCTCCTCGCTCCACCTGCTGCCTGAAAGGAACTTGGGCCCGGGGAGGAGACGGGTGAGCCCGGCCGGCTGCCTTCCAGGCTCATAGGAGGCCAGGCTTGAGCTGCCCACCCGCGAAGCCAAAATCGCAGGCCTGCCGGCTCACCCCCATTTCCACAGAGGGTTGACCTGATGGCCCGAATTCTTGCCGGCCGCCAGCTCCACCCAAATGGACCCGACGCCGGATCATGCTCCCCAGCCCAAGCCACAGAGGAAGGCTTAATCCTCGGCACCCCAACCTAGGGGAGAGGCTTCACACTCCGCCGGCGCAGGGTGACCTTTGGGACTTCCCTGGACACCATCCTCCCACCGCCCACAGCCAGACCCCCCAAGCCCACACTCGAGCCCACACCTCCGACAGGAAGGAGCAGGAGGACCACTCCGCCCAGGGGCACCACCACTCAAAGTCAGCTTCACTTGCTTCCTCTTCTACCCCTTTCCTCCCAAGTTATGCGCGCCTCACGGGAGCCGGCCCTGGGAAGACGCAGGCACCGCACTCTGACTGGCGCAAGCCAAACGCCCACTCCGAGAGTTTAGCACGGGCTCTTGAGGCACTGGAGGAACCCCATGCAGACGCACTGACGGAGCTAAGCTTTACGGCCAAGGGCCCTACCTGTGCAGAAAGCCAACTTGCTTGTGAAAAAGACGCCTCTTTCGGCTCCCCTTCCAAACTTCCAAATGCCTCCAAATGGGAAAACACACACACTGAAACACCCAAACGGTCCTAACGCTGGGGCCAGGTGAAAAAGAAAAGCAAGGAAAAGATTTCTAAATGGCCACCCTGCCAGAGTCGTACAGATCCGCAAGTGAAACCCGTGGGAGGGACATTACACAGAAAAGGGGAATGGAAAGCTGCCCAAATTGAGATGCTGTGGAAAGCTACAGCCCCATCGCTACTCCTACTCTGCACACTTCGTGCAACAGCTGATGAACGGCCAGGTGCTTTTCGCATCCAAGCCCACACCAGGAAAAGACCTTGAGAAGCTTCCCGTGGCTTGCCTGGTTCAGCTGGTCAGAGTGTGGCACTCGTGGAGGCAAGATGGTGCAGAGGAGCCCCTGGGTGGCTGGGGCCTGGGGAGGATGGCTTTTGATTTTTCGGGCTGACCGCTACGGGCAGCCAGCCCAAAAGTCAGATGGCCGGCTCTCCCGTCCACCAGGCTCATCAGGAGCCCTTAGTCGACAGGCTCGGAGAATGCGGGCAGCGTCCCCCACTACCTCTCGCATGCAAAGCGAGCGCTCTGCCGCTTGAGCTAATTCCCCGCAGCTAGCCTGACTCTCAGGCACCGGGCAAAAAAAGGCAAGGGCTCTGTGGCCTTAAGCAGAACACAGCCTGAAATGGGGGGAAGGGGGGCGTGCTACCCAAAGCTGGGGAAGGGGTCCAAGTCCCAGCCACGCTCCTCGGCACAAACACCAACGCTCCTTCCCTGGAGTGTGTCTGGGCTGAGAGTTAGCCCCTGAAACAAGCACCAAGCTTCAGAAGACAACACAGGGATAGATCACTTGACGATTGCATGCTCTGGCCATTGCCTCTGAAGCGCCTGGCATCGGTTACTGTCAGAAGACGTGATAGTGGCCTAGATGGACCATCGGTCTCACCCAGGAGGGCCGTTCTTATCTTCACCACTTTCCTCTAACCCAAGCAAAGCCAGAAGCAGGCCCAGCTCAGCAACTCTAGCAGACTCCATGGTCTCTGGCCCAGCATACAGCAAAACGACCCTGCCTCTGCCAGGATAGACAGCCACCGACTCCCTCTTTCAGACCAACGCAGCCCTTCCCCGCTTTGGTTGTCTCCAAGCTGTCTGCGTGCTCTGCTCTGCTCCACGGCTGCCATGCTGCCTGAGATCAGGAGGCTGCGAGGTCTCACGGTCTCAGCTGAGCTGGTATCGCATGCCACCCCGCCCATCTCCTCATTCTCTTCATGGACCCCTGGGATGTGAGTAATTCTGTATTTGAGTGGCTCTCCCTCCTGGCCAATGAGCTTGGCGTAGACTAGCAGGGAGGGAGGAGGAAAGGGATTGTGTTCCAGTGAGAGCTCAGAAAGAAAGGTGCAGGTCCCCCACTAGAGCCCAGCACAGCAGAGCAAAGCAGAGCAGAGCAGGCTGGAGAATGTGTGTATGGGTCTGACTACTTCTCCCATGCTCTTCCATTTGAGCTAACTTCCCCCAGCTGTCGCCAGCCTCCCAGTCAGCGCACGGGGGAGAAGGGCCGGGGTGGAAGAGCTTTGTGCTCCGCAAGGGCTGGCCTTTTGGGAGGCCAAGCGGGGAGAGGGATGGAGGCCACTGGAGGAGCTGAGCTGGCTGACTGTCCATGGCTTCTAAAAGAAGGGCAAGAGAAGGTCCCGCGGCTGCCTTGCCGCTGGAGAATGCGGGCATTGATCCCGCTGCCTCTCGCATGCGAAGCGAGCGCTCTACCACTTGAGCTAATTCCCCTACCTTGGCAAGTGCTGTCTTGATCCATTCATTCGATAACGGAGGCCACATCATTCCCCGCGCCAGCCGGTGACTCCTTCCAAAAGGGTCAGGCAAGAGAGGGTTTACCGTAGGCCAGCTAGCTCAGCTGGTTAGAGCGTGGTGCTAATAACGCCAAGGTCATGGGTTCAAGCCCCATGCTGGCCACTCGGGGTGTGCAGGAGGGAGAGGGTGGCTTCTGGTCTTTTGGCTGACTGCTAGTGGTGGCAGAGGCCAAAACCAGGTGGGCCGGGAGCGGGCAAGAGCCCTGTTGGGCACTGGCGTAGGCTCCGGAGACCTCCCTGGGCTCCTCGCTCCACCTGCTGCCTGAAAGGAACTTGGGCCCGGCTGCCTTCCAGGCTCATAGAAGGCCAGGCTTGAGCTGCCCGCCCGCGAAGCCAAAATCGCAGGCCTGCCTGCTCACCCCCATTTCCACAGAGGGTTGACCTGATGGCCCAAATTCTTGCCGGCCGCCAGCTCCACCCAAATGGACCCGACGCCGGATCATGCTCCCCAGCCCAAGCCACAGAGGAAGGCTTAATCCTCGGCACCCCAACCTAGGGGAGAGGCTTCACACTCCGCTGTGGGGTTACATCATCCCTATGCTGCCTTGGTGGAAAGTTACAGCAGCAGGACAACAAGAATAGAGGTGTTAGATAAAGTTGTTATGAGAAAGTTGAGAGCTAGCCCGTGGGAGACAGACGCCAGGTGGCCTAACTGGGATCAGATAAGTTGCATGGGAAATGGGAAACCAGTAAGCAAAGGGCCATGCATGTGAAAAGTGTGTGTATCAGACAAAGAACCAATCAGCAGCAATGTAATGTTGGTGTGTCTGACGTTTGCTAATATGGAGAAGCCTATATAATATGATGCATTGTAAATAATAAACGATTCAACTTGCAATCATATTGGTTGTTGTGCTTTATCCGGCCCGCATGCAACGCAACAAATGGTGACCCCGACGTGATTCGTATCGAATGAAAGTGTCGGTGGCCTGACCCAGGCGGAGAAGCCCTGAGCCCAGAGGCGAACGGCCAGGAGCCTGAGCCCAGAGGCGGGGAGTGCTTATCCGACGTGACTCGTATCGAGTGATGATAGTGTCGGGAGCCTGAGCCCAGAGGCGAACGGCCAGGAGCCTTAGCCCAGAGGCGGGGAGTGCTTATCCGACGTGATTCGTATCGAATGATGATAGTGTCGGGAGCCTGAGCCCAGAGGCGAACGTCCAGGAGCCTGAGCCCAGAGGCGAGCAGAGGAGCTGCAGCAGGGAGTGCTGGAGAAGCCCCCGGGCGTCCGAAAAGAGAGACGCACCTGAGCCCTGAGGAGAGCGGCTATAAGCCGCGGAGGAGAGGGGCGGCTATAAGTCGCGGAGGAAAGCAGCGGCTATAAGCCGCGGAGGAGAAGGGCAGAGCAGCTAACGTGAGTACCGCTGTATCAGCTGAAGAAAAGATAACACAGAAGCTTTATTTGCACATTATGAATCGACAGGGGGAAAAGATTTCCCCTGCTGCACTGATTTACTTATTAAGAAGAGAGGGGGAGTTGGGGAGGCTCCTC
The DNA here is from genome assembly GCF_020497125.1 of Mauremys mutica. Lineage (NCBI taxonomy): Eukaryota > Metazoa > Chordata > Testudines > Geoemydidae > Mauremys > Mauremys mutica. The sequence continues at coordinate 274,454 of NW_025423294.1, forward strand.
CTGACCGGCCTTCGGGCACAGGACGAGGAGGTGCTCCGCTGGAAGCGAGCCCTGGACGGGAAGGCGTTGGAGTGCACGGCGCAGGCAGAGGCTCGTGCCGTGGCCCCGGAGGTCGCTCGGACCTACAAGCAAGTAAGTTGTTTTGGCAGGAGCCCGAAGAAGGCGTCCTACGCTGGCTGGTCTGAGCCGGGGACAGTGCCGGGAAAACCGTTATGCTTCTCCGGTATGAGCAGCAACAGCTGGGTGTTCTGACACAGGATTTACAGTTTAAAAGAAGCCAAGCAGGGAAAGAAAAGGAACAGGATGATTTACCCGAAGTCTTTTCTAGCCCCAGTCAAGGACACACATTGCTAACAGCTAAGACTTGGCGAACAGCCCAGACTAAAGAGAGCTTGACTGGGCCCAAAAAAGCTAATGAGAGCTGCAAAATCCTGCCAGGCACTAACGGACTGTGTTAGCTGTCTCCTTTCACAGGTATGGAAGAGCTGCCCAAAGATCCTAGCAGCCCTGCCATTTTTGCAACCAGGAGACTGATTGCCTGGACCCATGATTTTATTGCAAAAGACCCCTTCACATCAGGAGAATTTTCCTACTGATGATTGGCCTAATTATTTTTTAGTTCCATTGTGCTTTTAAACAGCAGGAAAAAAGGACAAGGTAACGTGCTGGCTAATCTCTCCCTTGTCCGCTGCAGCCCCCACGTCCTGATTATTTCCCCTGTAGAAGCTGAACCACGACGGTGGTGGAAAAGAAGAAAAAACACTCACGTTGTTGATATTGCCAAAGTCCAGAAATTCCTGACTAAAAAGACATTGAGAACTGACCCTGGTGAAGAAACGAAGAATTGTATACTGGCAGGAAGAAATTTGGGACTCCTGCTGAGAAATGTGATGTTAATTGGATTTTGGGATTTATTCTACAGGCTGCGCCCTGTGTTTTGGATAAAATTTTAGCATGTATTGCCCCTCCCTAACTGGATTGTAAATGATATTACCCCCCCCCCCGTTACTAACCCCAATTTTTTAGAGCCTACTTGTTTTTTTGTTTTTAGAGTTTGAGAAAACTCGGCCAAAAGGTTTGTTGAGTATTCTCAAAGGGGGGAGTTGTGGGTTATTTAGGCATAAATTTAGGTAATTTGGGAGAATGGCTTTGAATTTATGTAACCCAAAGTATTTTTATGTAAAGTGCTTTTGTTAGCCTTATTAGGTTTTGTTAATTTTGTGTTATGTGCTGATTATTGGCTGTTGTAGATTGCTTGATATTAGATGTAGTCAATATTATAATAGATAGGTTGAATGCAGATGTTGTAATTAAAGTTATGCATAAAAATGTAGCCCCCACGGTGGGAAAGTACAGATAATTGCTTGCAGTAGAGACTAGAAGGGTGGGGGCTAGTTAAGAAGTACACCCTCTTAGCTAAATTGATAGTGGAATAGTTGGTGTTTATGTAAGGAACGGTTTAGCAAGAGGAAAAAAGGATCGGGCCCAGGCAGGCAGGCAATAGACAGAGAATTTGAAGAGGAAAAAAGGATCGGGCCCAGGCGGCGGGCAACAGACAACAAGCTTGGAAAATTGGTTGATAACCTTGAGGGTGTAGTTGATAGAAAAGGTAATTAACTACAAGCGAGTAATGTTAGGCAGAGTAAAAGGTTAACTCTGTGGTTGCTGGAGGGAATAGTAGCTGAATTTTGTAAAATGCTAAAAGAAAAGTTTTTGGTGTTTTTAAATGTTTGCAATAAATTTAGGCAAAGAAATTAGTTTGCAATTGTTTGGCTATGAATAATTTTGTTGCATTAGCTGAAGAATGTATATAGTGCTATGTAATTGAAATTGTATTAGGCTTTAAGGGCATTGTAAGTGGTAATGTTTTCTTTCAGTGTTTAAAAGCAGGAGTTAAAAGTAAAAAGCAAGCCAGAAAGCATCTGTATTAATGCAAGTTATTTAACTGATAAGGTAGAAGCCACTGAAACCTGAGCTGCCTATAAAACATATATAAGAATATATGGGGTAATTCCCCTGTTTTGCCTGCAAGCTATATAGTGTATTTGTATATTTTAAGTAATGATTGATTGCCCAGTAGGGGTAAATTTGTTTTTGTTTTTTAGATATTAAAGAAATTTGATGTTAGCTGTATAGCATTTAATATACCATGCATTTACTAATAGAGTAAAAATTTCAGTTTTGTATTTTATGTTTTGTTTTGTGGTGTTTGTTTGTAGCCAGAATTGTTGTGTTTAATATTTTTATGAGATGGTCTGATTTGAAATTAAGCTGAAGAGTAAGATTGAAATGCAGATACTGGTTTTATTTAATTTAAAATACAAAGTGTTTGAATACATCAGAAGAAAAATGTGATATGCTAAAGTTTAATACATTCTCTTAAGTAAGAGAGAAATTTTATTGGCCAACTCCTTTATTTTAGAATGGTTATTAAAATTTGCATACCTATAGTTTTGGAAAGCAAGGACATGGTTGTAAGAATTTTGAAGGTATGTGTTGTATAAATTTATTTGATTATTTGCATTTTATGTATGCGTTGCTTTAGCAATTGCAGGATAATATGCATAAGCTTATGCATAATTGTAATCCTTTGTGGGACTGGCTTAATGGCTTTGATTGGCCCACTTGGGTTAATTTTCTTCTCCATATGGGAATAATTGCGTTGGGAGTTATTTTTTTGTTTTTTTTTATTTTGCTTGCCCTGTTTTGTACGCCTTTTGCTATGAAGTTTGGAGAGGTTTATTGGATGTTTTTCTTTTTTTTAAGAAAAGAGGGGGAGATGTGGGGTTACATCATCCCTATGCTGCCTTGGTGGAAAGTTACAGCAGCAGGACAACAAGAATAGAGGAGTTAGATAAAGTTGTTATGAGAAAGTTGAGAGCTAGCCCGTGGGAGACAGATGCCAGGTGGCCTAACTGGGATCAGATAAGTTGCATGGGAAATGGGAAACCAGTAAGCAAAGGGCCATGCATGTGAAAAGTGTGTGTATCAGACAAAGAACCAATCAGCAGCAATGTAATGTTGGTGTGTCTGACGTTTGCTAATATGGAGAAGCCTATATAATATGATGCATTGTAAATAATAAACGATTCAGCTTGCAATCATATTGGTTGTTGAGCTTTATCCGGCCCGCATGCAACGCAACACTCCGCCGGCGCAGGGTGACCTTTGGGACTTCCCTGGACACCATCCTCCCACCGCCCACAGCCAGACCCCCCAAGCCCACCCCTCCGACAGGAAGGAGCAGGAGGACCACTCCGCCCAGGGGCACCACCACTCAAAGTCAGCATCACTTGCTTCCTCTTCTACCCCTTTCCTCCCAAGTTATGCGCGCCTCACGGGAGCCGGCCCTGGGAAGACACAGGCACGGCACTCTGACTGGCGCAAGCCAAACGCCCACACCGAGAGTTTAGCACGGGCTCTTGAGGCACTGGAGGAACCCCATGCAGACGCACTGACGGAGCTAAGCTTTACGGCCAAGGGCCCTACCTGTGCAGAAAGCCAAATTGCTTGTGAAAAAGACGCCTCTTTCGGCTCCCCTTCCAAACTTCCAAATGCCTCCAAATGGGAAAACACACACACTGAAACACCCAAACGGTCCTAACGCTGGGGCCAGGTGAAAAAGAAAAGCAAGGAAAAGATTTCTAAATGGCCACCCTGCCAGAGTCGTACAGCTCCGCAAGTGAAACCCGTGGGAGGGACATTACACAGAAAAGGGAAATGGAAAGCTGCCCAAATTGAGATGCTGTGGAAAGCTACAGCCCCATCGCTACTCCTACTCTGCACACTTCTTGCAACAGCTGATGAACGGCCAGGTGCTTTTCGCATCCAAGCCCACACCAGGGAAAGACCTTGAGAAGCTTCCCGTGGCTTGCCTGGTTCAGCTGGTCAGAGTGTGGCACTCGTGGAGGCAAGATGGTGCAGAGGAGCCCCTGAGTGGCTGTGGGCCTGGGGAGGATGGCTTTTGATTTTTCGGGCTGACCGCTACGGGCAGCCAGGCCAAAAGTCAGATGGCCGGCTCTCCCGTCCACCAGGCTCATCAGGAGCCCTTAGTCGACAGGCTCGGAGAATGCGGGCAGCGTCCCCCACTACCTCTCGCATGCAAAGCGAGCGCTCTGCCACTTGAGCTAATTCCCCGCAGCTGGCCTGACTCTCAGGCACCGGGCAAAAAAAGGCAAGGGCTCTGTGGCCTTAAGCAGAACACAGCCTGAAATGGGGGGGAGGGGGGCGTGCTACCCAGAGCTGGGGAAGGGGATCCGAGTCCCAGCCACGCTCCTCGGCACAAACACCAACGCTCCCTCCCTGGAGTGTGTCTGGGCTGAGAGTTAGCCCCTGAAACAAGCACCAAGCTTCAGAAGACAACACAGGGATAGATCATTTGACGATTGCCTGCTCTGGCCATTGCCTCTGAAGCGCCTGGCATCGGTTACTGTCAGAAGATGGGATAGTGGCCTAGATGGACCATCGGTCTCACCCAGGAGGGCCGTTCTTATCTTCACCACTTTCCTCTAACCCAAGCAAAGCCAGAAGCAGGCCCAGCTCAGCAACTCTAGCAGACTCCCTGGCCTCTGGTCCAGCATACAGCAAAACGACAGTGCCTCCGCCAGGATAGACAGCCACCAACTCCCTCTTCCAGACCAACGCAGCCCTTCCCCGCTTTGGCTGTCTCCAAGCTGTCTGCGTGCTTTGCTCTGCTCTGCTCCACGGCTGCCATGCTGCCTGAGATCAGGAGGCTGCGAGGTCTCACTGTCTCAGCTGAGCTGGTATCGCATGCCACCCCGCCCATCTCCTCATTCTCTTCATGGACCCCTGGGATGTGAGTAATTCTGTATTTGAGTGGCTCTCCCTCCCGGCCAATGAGCTTGGCGTAGACTAGCAGGGAGGGAGGAGGAAAGGGATTGTGCTCCAGTGAGAGCTCAGAAAGAAAGGTGCAGGTCCCCCACTAGAGCCCAGCACAGCAGAGCAAAGCAGAGCAGAGCAGGCTGGAGAATGTGTGTATGGGTCTGACTACTTCTCCCATGCTCTTCCATTTGAGCTAACTTCCCCCAGCTGTCGCCAGCCTCCCAGTCAGTGCAAGGGGGAGAAGGGCCGGGGTGGAAGAGGTTTGTGCTCCGCAAGGGCTGGCCTTTTGGGAGCCCAAGCGGGGAGAGGGATGGAGGCCACTGGAGGAGCTGAGCCGGCTGACTGTCCATGGCTTCTAAAAGAAGGGCAAGAGAAGGTCCCCGCGGCTGCCTTGCCGCTGGAGAATGCGGGCATTGATCCCGCTGCCTCTCGCATGCGAGGTGAGCGCTCTACCACTTGAGCTAATTCCCCTACCTTGGCAAGTGCTGTCTTGATCCATTCATTCGATAACGGAGGCCACATCGTTCCCCGCGCCAGCCGGTGACTCCTTCCAAAAGGGTCAGGCAAGAAAGGGCATCCCGTAGGCCGGCTAGCTCAGCTGGTTAGAGCGTGGTGCTAATAACATTAAGGTCATGGGTTCAAGCCCCATGTTGGCCACTCGGAATGCAGGAGGGAGAGGGTGGCTTCTGGTCTTTTGGCTGACTGCTAGGGGTGGCAGAGGCCAAAACCAGGTGGGCCGGGAGCGGGCAAGAGCCCTGCTGGGCGCAGGCGCAGGCGCTGGGCAGGAGGAGGCTCCGGACACCTCCTTGGGCTCTCCTCCCTGGGCTCCTCGCTCCACCTGCTGCCTGAAAGGAACTTGGGCCCGGGGAGGAGACGGGTGAGCCCGGCCGGCTGCCTTCCAGGCTCATAGGAGGCCAGGCTTGAGCTGCCCTCCCGTGAAGCCAAAATCGCAGGCCTGCCGGCTCACCCCCATTTCCACAGAGGGTTGACCTGATGGCCCGAATTCTTGCCGGCCGCCAGCTCCACCCAAATGTACCCGACGCCGGATCACGCTCCCCAGCCCAAGCCACAGAGGAAGGCTTAATCCTCGGCACCCCAACCTAGGGGAGAGGCTTCACACTCCGCCGGCGCAGGGTGACCTTTGGGACTTCCCTGGACACCATCCTCCCAGCGCCCACAGCCAGACCCCCCAAGCCCACACTCAAGCCCACAACTCCGACAGGAAGGAGCAGGAGGACCACTCCGCCCAGGGGCACCACCACTCAAAGTCAGCTTCACTTGCTTCCTCTTCTACCCCTTTCCTCCCAAGTTATGCGCGCCTCACGGGAGCCGGCCCTGGGAAGACGCAGGCACCGCACTCTGACTGGCGCAAGCCAAACGCCCACACCGAGAGTTTAGCACGGGCTCTTGAGGCACTGGAGGAACCCCATGCAGACGCACTGACGGAGCTAAGCTTTACGGCCAAGGGCCCTACCTGTGCAGTAAGCCAACTTGCTTGTGAAAAAGACGCCTCTTTCGGCTCCCCTTCCAAACTTCCAAATGCCTCCAAATGGGAAAACACACACACTGAAACACCCAAACGGTCCTAACGCTGGGGCCAGGTGAAAAAGAAAAGCAAGGAAAAGATTTCTAAATGGCCACCCTGCCAGAGTCGTACAGCTCCGCAAGTGAAACCCATGGGAGGGACATTACACAGAAAAGGGGAATGGAAAGCTGCCCAAATTGAGATGCTGTGGAAAGCTACAGCACCATCGCTACTCCTACTCTGCACACTTCGTGCAACAGCTGATGAACGGCCAGGTGCTTTTCGCATCCAAGCCCACACCAGGGAAAGACCTTGAGAAGCTTCCCGTGGCTTGCCTGGTTCAGCTGGTCAGAGTGTGGCACTCGTGGAGGCAAGATGGTGCAGAGGAGCCCCTGGGTGGCTGTGGGCCTGGGGAGGATGGCTTTTGATTTTTCGGCCTGACCGCTACGGGCAGCCAGGCCAAAAGTCAGATGGCCGGCTCTCCCGTCCACCAGGCTCATCAGGAGCCCTTAGTCGACAGGCTCGGAGAATGCGGGCAGCGTCCCCCACTACCTCTCGCATGCAAAGCGAGCGCTCTGCTGCTTGAGCTAATTCCCCGCAGTTGGCGTGACTCTCAGGCACCGGGCAAAAAAAGGCAAGGGCTCTGTGGCCTTAAGCAGAACACAGCCTGAAATGGGGGGGAGGGGGGCGTGCTACCCAGAGCTGGGGAAGGGGATCCGAGTCCCAGCCACGCTCCTCGGCACAAACACCAACGCTCCCTCCCTGGAGTGTGTCTGGGCTGAGAGTTAGCCCCTGAAACAAGCACCAAGCTTCAGAAGACAACACAGGGATAGATCATTTGACGATTGCCTGCTCTGGCCATTGCCTCTGAAGCGCCTGGCATCGGTTACTGTCAGAAGACGTGATAGTGGCCTAGATGGACCATCGGTCTCACCCAGGAGGGCCGTTCTTATCTGCACCACTTTCCTCTAACCCAAGCAAAGCCAGAAGCAGGCCCAGCTCAGCAACTCTAGCAGACTCCCTGGCCTCTGGCCCAGCATACAGCAAAACGACCCTGCCTCCGCCAGGATAGACAGCCACCAACTCCCTCTTCCAGACCAACGCAGCCCTTCCCCGCTTTGGCTGTCTCCAAGCTGTCTGCGTGCTTTGCTCTGCTCTGCTCCACGGGTGCCATGCTGCCTGAGATCAGGAGGCTGCGAGGTCTCACGGTCTCAGCTGAGCTGGTATCGCATGCCACCCCGCCCATCTCCTCATTCTCTTCATGGACCCCTGGGATGTGAGTAATTCTGTATTTGAGTGGCTCTCCCTCCCGGCCAATGAGCTTGGCGTAGACTAGCAGGGAGGGAGGAGGAAAGAGATTGTGCTCCAGTGAGAGCTCAGAAAGAAAGGTGCAGGTCCCCCACTAGAGCCCAGCACAGCAGAGCAAAGCAGAGCAGAGCAGGCTGGAGAATGTGTGTATGGGTCTGACTACTTCTCCCATGCTAAATGGCCACCCTGCCAGAGTCGTACAGCTCTGCAAGTGAAACCCGTGGGAGGGACATTACACAGAAAAGGGGAATGGAAAGCTGCCCAAATTGAGATGCTGTGGAAAGCTACAGCCCCATCGCTACTCCTACTCTGCACACTTCTTGCAACAGCTGATGAACGGCCAGGTGCTTTTCGCATCCAAGCCCACACCAGGGGAAGACCTTGAGAAGTTTCCCGTGGCTTGCCTGGTTCAGCTGGTCAGAGTGCGGCACTCGTGGAGGCAAGATGGTGCAGAGGAGCCCCTGGGTGGCTGTGGGCCTGGGGAGGATGGCTTTTGATTTTTCGGCCTGACCGCTACGGGCAGCAAGGCCAAAAGTCAGATGGCTTAATTTCCCGTCCACCACGCTCATCAGGAGCCCTTAGTCGACAGGCTGGGAGAATGCGGGCATCGCCCCGTCATATGTTTATTCCCCACTTCGAACTTTAGCATCCACAAGATGGGGACCTGCATGGGCCCCTCTCAACTTAAATCCCAGTTTAGATCTGGTAAAGCTGCCACCCTCTAGAAGTTCCAGTGTCTAGCACACGCCCTGTTCCCCCAAACCTTCCCTGGGGAACACAGATCCAAACTCCTTGACTCGTAACCCTAAGGGAAATAAACCATTCCCCCACCTTCTTCCCCCTCTCCTAGTTGTTGGGAAAGATACCTTGATTCAAACTCCTTGAATCAAACAAAGAGGGATTCACTTTTCCCCCTCCACTTCCCCTGAAAATCCAAACAAGGGAAGAAATTAATCAGGTTCTAAAAAGAAAAGGATTTTATTAAAAGAAAGAAAGAAAGTACACTATCTCTGTAACACCAGGATGGAAAAACCACGAGGCGTGCTGCAGGATAGCCCCTCCCCACCAAAAAGCAATGCCATGACCCGGATTTGAACCGAGGTTGCTGCGGCCACGGCGCAGAATACTAACCACTATACGATCACAGCCAGGCGCTGGGGTGCAGGCAGCAGCCCAGTGGAAAATGCTCAGCTCTGCACTCTCGGGGCGGCCACCTACCTCGCCGGCGGCCACAGGTCTTTCTCAAGTCTCCCCATTACAGTCACAGGTAAAATGCTGAGCAAAGGAAAAAAGACAGGAAGCCAATCCCATGCCTGTCCCTTTTTCTGTATTCCTCCACCCCTGGACCAAGTCCCTCCCCGTTTGTCTGGGCCATTGTCCTCATGGCCCTGGCCAGCCTATTTCCCTTTGCCGCTCTGAAACGTGCCCCCACGTGCAGGCCCCGGGGGAGGCTTTGGCTAGGGCGAGCGTGTCCTTGCGAGGTAATTGTCTCTCTGGAGGTGAAAGTCATCAGTGCAGGGTGCGAAGGGAAGTGGCCGTAGAAGGAGAATGCAAGGCATGTGGTGGGCAGGCCAGGGATTTCTTTGTCCCCCCTTGAAAAGGGATCACCCTCTCCGTCGGGGAATCGAACCCCGGTCTCCCGCGTGACAAGCAGGGATACTCACCACTATACTAATGAGGAAAGGGGCACAGTGAGTGGACCCAGCTCCCACAGACCAGCCTTGGTCAGCGTACACCTACACCGTCGCATGGGCCCCAGCAGGCAACAACACCCCTGGCCCTCTTCTGCTTCCCAAAGGCTTTGGCCGCAGCAACAGCCCTGGGAAAAGCCCTGGCCCTCCTCACCTGCCCTTGCCCAGCAGGACGCCTTTCGGGGCCTACACCGCTCCTCACACAACACCCGCCTGGGACCTTGCCCTCACCTACCAGCTCAGCAGCACCTTTCTTCCTCTCAAAACCTCCTCTTGCCACCCTCCCCCTTCCACACTTCACACTCACCTCATCACAAACTCACGCACGGCCCCTTTGGCTTCCCAAGCGCCTCTGGAGGGACGCAGCTTCCCAGGCATGCAGATCCGGCTGATGGCTCGCAAGTGTGCAAGTCCGTCCCCGCAGAGCAGCCTCATAGTGTGACCTTGAAGAAACTGTGGAAAACGGGACGGGGGTGGGGGGGTAATAGGCTCCTATATAAGAAAAAGTCCTCCCAGACCGGCCTGTCCCTTTAAACATGGGACATCTGGTCACCCTGGAGCAGCCCCACACTCCTGCTGCCCGGTTGGTGCGTTTGTAACCCGGGGGCTGAAGCCGATGCGAGAAAGGGAATTGAGCGAGCTCGGAGCTCTCCGGCGCCACCTGTTGGGAGCAGAGGTAAATGACTGAGCGACGTCCTGGCTAATTTAAATATCACCTGGTTCTCTGCTGGGTGGCTCCACGGCAGAGCTCGGGTGTGGCCTGAGTGTGGCAGCACCTTATTTGCATATTAAAAGCGGCAGTTTGGGGCCATTGGGGTAAAATATGAGTAAGTTTTGGGGTTGGGACCCACATGTTTAGTGCAGGCTGTGGGGAGCCGGGCTGAGCAGAGCCTGCCCCGATGGGGTGTGTGGTCACCCTGAGCTGGGAGCGTGTGGCCAGACATGGGGAAGGGGCTGCGGGAGAAGCTTGGTTGTAGGAAGCAGAAAGTGTCTCCTTTCTGTTTTGGTGTCTGGGTGAGGTTCTCGTTATCTAATGAAGAGCAGTGGTGGGGGAGGGGAATTGAGACTGTGCTTTGGGGGTTGCTGTGGGGTGTGACATGAGCCACCTGGTGCTAGTTGCTGCTGTGGAGCATAGGACGGGTGGGGGGGCTGTTTGGGGGCTTGAAATGAGGGGCATTTCCTGGTTGGCTGGTGCCAGCCTGCCTAGTGTTTTTTGACAGCTAATCACCCATTGGCCCTCGCATGGGGCGGGTCTCTGAAAGCTGGTCTCCCATTGGGCCCTCCCCACCTGACGTTTCTGACAGGCTCATCTCCCATTGGTGACGTTGTCTGACAGCGCTGCGGGGCGGAGCCGCCAGGGCCTTGTGCGCTCAGAGCTCAGCGCCGCCCGCGAGAAGCGGCGCGAGGCCGTGCGGGGCGGGTCCCGCTGCCGGGCGGAGGAACCGAGACCGCAGCAGCGGCGCCGCCTCCCGCCTGGCGAGAAGCTGCAGCACCGGGGGGGTCACAGGGCGCGAGGCGCTTCCGGGCGCGGCTGTTTCCTGCCGGTCGCGGGGTGACGGGTCCTGCCCGGGGCGGCCGCGGGGTCCCGATGGCAGCTGGGGGCTCTGGCGTCCGCCCGCCCGCGGCGGCTGGGAGCTACAGGGCCACCTGCAATGGCCGGGGGCTGCGGCTTCTCCTCACCCCCCCGCCCCGGTGACTGGGAGCTCCCGGCTCTGCCTGCGGTGTCTGAGCGCTGGGGGCTCCTCTCCTGCCTGGGGCGGCCGGGAGCTCCCGGGGCTTCGGCGCTGCAGGGTCTGTGAGCAATGACGTGGGGCTGCAGTAATTGCGGAGAAACTAAATGGATTCTTTGCTTCAGTCTTCACGGCTGAGGATGTTAGGGAGATTCCCAGACCTGAGCTGGCTTTTGTAGGTGACAAATCTGAGGAACTGTCACAGATTGAAGTGTCACTAGAGGAGGTTTTGGAATTAATTGATAAACTCAACATTAACAAGTCATCGGGACCAGATGGCATTCACCCAAGAGTTCTGAAAGAACTCAAATGTGAAGTTGCGGAACTATTAACCAAGGTTTGTAACCTGTCCTTTAAATCGGCTTCGGTACCCAATGACTGGAAGTTAGCTAATGTAACGCCAATATTTAAAAAGGGCTCTAGGGGTGATCCTGGCAATTACAGACCGGTAAGTCTAACGTCGGTACCGGGCAAATTAGTTGAAACAATAGTAAAGAATAAAATTGTCAGACACATAGAAAAACATAAACTCTTGAGCAATAGTCAACATGGTTTCTGTAAAGGGAAATCGTGTCTTACTAATCTATTAGAGTTCTTTGAAGGGGTCAACAAACATGTGGACAAGGGGGATCCGGTGGACATAGTGTACTTAGATTTCCAGAAAGCCTTTGACAAGGTCCCTCACCAAAGGCTCTTACGTAAATTAAGCTGTCATGGGATAAAAGGAAAGGTCCTTTCATGGATTGAGAACTGGTTAAAGGACAGGGAACAAAGGGTAGGAATTAATGGTAAATTCTCAGAATGGAGAGGGGTAACTAGTGGTGTTCCCCAAGGGTCAGTCCTAGGACCAATCCTATTCAATTTATTCATAAATGATCTGGAGAAAGGGGTAAACAGTGAGGTGGCAAAGTTTGCAGATGACACTAAACTACTCAAGATAGTTAAGACCAAAGCAGATTGTGAAGAACTTCAAAAAGATCTCACAAAACTAAGTGATTGGGCAACAAAATGGCAAATGAAATTTAATGTGGATAAATGTAAAGTAATGCACATTGGAAAAAATAACCCCAACTATACATACAACATGATGGGGGCTAATTTAGCTACAACGAGTCAGGAAAAAGATCTTGGAGTTATCGTGGATAGTTCTCTGAAGATGTCCACGCAGTGTGCAGAGGCGGTCAAAAAAGCAAACAGGATGTTAGGAATCATTAAAAAGGGGATAGAGAATAAGACTGAGAATATATTATTGCCCTTATATAAATCCATGGTACGCCCACATCTCGAATACTGTGTACAGATGTGGTCTCCTCACCTCAAAAAAGATATTCTAGCACTAGAAAAGGTTCAGAAAAGAGCAACTAAAATGATTAGGGGTTTAGAGAGGGTCCCATATGAGGAAAGATTAAAGAGGCTAGGACTCTTCAGTTTGGAAAAGAGGAGACTAAGGGGGGACATGATAGAGGTATATAAAATCATAAGTGATGTTGAGAAAGTGGATAAGGAAAAGTTATTTACTTATTCCCATAATACAAGAACTAGGGGTCACCAAATGAAATTAATAGGCAGCAGGTTTAAAACAAATAAAAGGAAGTTCTTCTTCACGCAGCGCACAGTCAACTTGTGGAACTCCTTACCTGAGGAGGTTGTGAAGGCTAGAACTATAACAATGTTTAAAAGGGGACTGGATAAATTCATGGTGGCTAAGTCCATAAATGGCTATTAGCCAGGATGGGTAAGAATGGTGTCCCTAGCCTCTGTTCGTCAGAGGATGGAGATGGATGGCAGGAGAGAGATCACTTGATCATTGCCTGTTAGGTTCACTCCCTCAGGGGCACCTGGCATTGGCCACTGTCGGTAGACAGATACTGGGCTAGATGGACCTTTGGTCTGACCCGGTACGGCCTTTCTTATGTTCTTATGTTATGCAGGGTCCTCCCGCCATCAAGGCCTGTTGGGAAACCCTGGGTCCATCCGCAGCGGCTGGGAGCTCTGGGGTCCACTCGTAGGAGCTGCAGGGTCCATAGGCAGTGGGGTGGGGCTGTGGGGGCTCCCCGGCCACCCATGGCTGCTGGGAGCTCCAGGGTCTGCCTGTGGGAGCTGTGGGGAGATGAGGGGTTTGGGGTGGAGGAGGAGGCTGCAGTGTGGGGCTGAGGGATTCGCAGTGCAGGAGGGGGCTGTGAGTTGAGACAGGGGGTTGGGGTCCAGGATGTGGTGATGGCTCTGGGGTGAGGACAGGGATGAGGGGTTCCAGGTGTGGGAGGAAGCTCTGGGCTGGGGCAGGAGGTTGAAGTGCAGAGGGGTGAGGGCTCTGGGGTGCAAGAGGGGGCTCTGGGTTTCGGGGGGTTCAGGGCTGGGGCAAGGGGTTGGGGTGCAGACTTACCTCGGGCGGCTCCTGGTCAGCGGCGCAGCAGGGGGGACCTACTGGCCACTTCCAGGGCACAGTGCGGTGCCCTAGGACACGTAGGGACCAGCCTGCCTGAGCCCCGCAGCACCGCTGACCGGACTTTATAACCCAGTCACCCCACTGGGAGCTCCAGGGTCCCCCTGTCCCATGTGGTGGCTGGGAGCTCTGGGATCCACTCACAGCAGCTGGGAGCTGTGGGGTCCATCCGTGGTGGCATGGGCCTGTGGGAGCCCCTTCCGACACTGGTGGCTGATAGCTGTGAGGCCCCCACCGGCCGACAGCTCCAGTCTTGCTGCCCCAGGGCTGAGGTGGAAAATGTCACTGAGATCTCTGAAAGTCACAGTTTCTGTGACCCCCTTTATATAATCTTAGCCTTAATAGTTGTTGACTGTCTCTCTCAATCTAGAGGTCTGTTCTAGGGCACATGGGACAGGGAAGACAGAAGCTCACCCCCCAGCACAGGTTTGGGCAGAAATGGCTCTTGGGCTATTTGCTGTGCATGCAGAGGACTTGTCCAGGCTGGTGGAGCAGCTCAGCCAGATGAGGAGCTGGAAGAAGGAGACCGGAGCAGCCTGGACATCCCACTTTTTCTCCACAGCCACTGCCTATCAGCAGGATTCCTCCTTCTCCTCAGTGAGACCAAATCTAAGCACCTAGACATCTGGTCTGTCCGCTGCACCCCAATCCCTCATGCCTGAGCCTCCATGCCAAAGTCCTGTACCTGGCTCCAGAGAATTGTCTCACATCTCGCTGGGAACTCGACTTCTTGTGCCCAGAGAGTCTCGGCCCCATTCAGTAGAGGATCTGAGAAACACAGTGTCTGCCTTTTCCAAATAAGTACTTGGAAAGGTTTTGTTCCTGTGACCACGTGGCCTAATGGATAAGTTGTCTGACCCTGGATCAGGCAATTGAGGGTTCAAGTCTCTTCATGGTTGTGTTGGTGTAGTTTTACCTTTGTGCTGAAAGTCCTGCTCCCTTCAGGGCTGGAACCTCTTCTTGGCCGCTCAGGCCAATGCTCTGGCTTCAGCTAGAGCCCCGGGAAGGAGTTGGGGGTTGGGTGTCACAAAGGCTGGGGCATGAGCCCCAGGTGCTTCCAGTCTCACCTTTGCCCTTCCTGACTTGCCAAAGAAAATGGGCAGCTGCCCGGGCTAGAGTGTGGAGCAGTTTCCCTCTTCCAAGTGTGCACCTGTCCCTGTGCTGGACGGTACTTGCTAAATAGCACCTTGGGAGCCTGGGTGTTTCTCTGCTTCTCGCCAGCTGGGGAAAAGCCTCTTGGGGTAAAATCTCCTGCCCCACTGCCAAAGTGAGCACCCTGAGTGGGAACGGTCAGAGGCCCCACCAGGTGGGCTGGCCCTGCTTTCCTACCATCTTCTGATGTTGGCCACAAAGCAGCAGCAGCTGGCTGTGGGTGGTTTTCAGTGGGTGTTCGGCATGCCAGGGAGCAGGGAGCAGCCTGGCTGGGTGTCTCTGTGGCTGTCTGCTGGCCACGCATAGGCATGGTTCTCCCCTCCTCTTGCCCTGCCCTTGGTTGCTCTGTGGCTTTTAAGCCGTCCCTTGGAGCTGTCAGCACCAGCCGCCTCTGTCCTAGGTGCCCAGAAGAGGAGAGGTGCTGGGCTCCAGCCTGGGACTCTTCCTCCCTCCTGCCTTTTCCTGACTATGAAACCTGACCCTGACACCCCTTTCTTCAAGCGCCATGTGGGCAAGAGAAAAAGTGTGGTAGAAAGCACAAGGGCCAAACGTGTGGGCATCAAAAATCCCAAACACCCAGTCAAACCATAGCCACTTCTAGACCCCATTCCAACCAAAGACCTGGCTTCAGGGGGTATGAGTCACTCAGCACAAGGTAAACAACTCATTTTCATACAGCTGGAGGTAGGAAAGCACTTGGATCTCCAGGGATTTACCACAAGGTCCCACTGAGATTTGAACTCAGATTTCAGCATGCCAACCATTACACCATGGGCCCAGCCTGTGCTAGTTTCTCTGAACATTGGTGACCCTATCATAGAATACCAGGGTTGAAAGAAACCTCAGGAGGTATCTAGTCCAACCCCCTACTCAAAGCAGGGCCAATCCACAGACAGATTTTTATCCTAGATCCCTACATGGCCCTCTCAAGGACTGAGCTCACACACCTGGGTTTTGCAGGCCAATACTCAAACCACTGAGCTCTCCCTCCCTCACAGGCCCAGCTTGTGTAAGGGGACTGTTGGCCCTTTACTAAAACTGAGTGGGGTTTTTTGGTTGGCTAGTTCCCAGTCCCAATAGAAGGGGGAAGGGTCAATGGGAAATCAGGACCTGGAGACTGACAGGCCCCTGGGGCGATGGTCACCAACTGGTAGGGAACAAGTGAGAATTTGTTAATGAGTAAAATTCCTGGTGAAAATTGGCAAAGCTGTGGAGAGTTTGAAATGTTCCAGTGAATTTACACATGAAGATACAAACAGAGAGACAAACAGAGAGAAAGAGACCATCACAGACTGCACAGGCCCACACAGACATAAACAAAAACCAAATCCACACAGCACACAGAGCCATAGACACACAAGGGAAAGCCACACAAAACATAGAACAAATCCACACCAAAAAATACAGCAAAAGCCCACAACAGGAAAGCACAAAAACCACATACCAGAATACATAGCAAAAAACAATCTGCATGCAAAAGTCATACACCCACACACAAAACTATATGGCATCCACAAAAATCACACAGGACCCACATGCACATCAACATGACAGACAACAAAAAACCCCCAACATACAGAAAGCCAGGCAGGGTTTGAGTCTCACAGCGAAGAGGGTGAGCACACAGGTGGTTTGGGGAGCAAAGATTGAGGGTGAGTCGGGGGCAGTGCTCTGGGCTCTGCCTGACCCCTCCTGACACAGGTGGCTGGTGGAGAGCAGACCCTCGTAGATCTGTGGAATCTGCCCTGCTCTCTGTAAAGCAAGGGGACCTCGGTGTCTTCTGAGCTGCAACTGTATTTTCTGCAGGGCAAAATGATTGGCAGAAGCCATTTGCTTAAAGGAAACTAGTGCTGTAGCTGAGGTTTAAACTCACAAGTTCAGCATGACTCCACTCAGCACTGCTCTGTAAGTACTGGGCACTAACCCATTGCACCACTAGACCCTGTTTCCAAGGGTTTGTCTCCATGTTTCATGGATGGATTAGCGGAGTGGGGGAGGGGGGGTTGCATTAGCTAAAACAAATCCATATTAAAGGCTGCAGGATGGCAGCAGCAGAGGTGGGGAGCCTCCTTCCATGTGATAGAGCTGGTTCCCCCTTCCGTTGCTGAGGGGAAGGTTGGTGCTTTGAGCCCACCCGGTGCTGGAACGTCCCATGGGTGAGATTAACGGGACTCTTGGGAAGGGAGGGGAAGTCTTTTCTATCCCTGCCTAGCTCCATTGGTCTCCTGTGGCCCTTTCGGCTCTCTGCTCCCCTGTTGGGGAGATGCAGAGACAAGCCCCCATCTGGGTGAGTCACCGAGAGGCTGTGTCCCATGGCGTGTGGGGGAGAGGGGGAGGGGTGGGATGGGGCTCAAGGGGAGAAGGTTGTGTGTGACAGTGTGTGGGGGAGGGTGTGTTCCTTAGGATAGAAATGATGGAAAACACAGGGGCAGTGACAGTGAAGCCCCGTGTCTGAGTGTTATGACCCTGTGTGGTGCTGCCGTTCACCTTCCCCTCCTATGTTCTCATCTTTCATTGAATCCAGCATTTTTTCACCTGTCCTCACCACAGAGGTGTCCCACGTGCCTCAGCTACCGAGTGTCCCTCTTAGAGACGCCGAGGACTGGAACTGATTTCAGCTGCTGGACAGCTCTGCTAGGTCTTTATTCATTTGCACAGGAAAATGCTGAGTATTTAAATTCATTTCAAGCCGCCCCCCCCCATTCAGCGAACTCCTGAACATACTGGAGATGGGTCTGGAAATCGATTTTCATTTGAAAAAGTTTTTAAAGGGAATCACTTGGATTGGAACTAGGAACCCATTACCTTGCAGGGAAACATTCACCCACTGACCTACACTCACAACAGAGAGTGCCCTGGATAGCCCAGAGCAGGAACAGTTTTTAACCTGGGGGTTAGTAAACTTTCTCTCTTCTATACAAACACCACAGCTTACAAACTCCCCACCCCCGCTCTGTGTCACCAGAGCACAACAACAACTCTCCTTGGGGCACACACAGCTCCCCAGCTCCCTGCCCGTCAGTCTCTCCAGCATTGCTCCAATCCCTTAAAGCAGGGTCTCAACCACAATTTACCTTAGGGCCAGTGCCAGTCCTCCAGTCCTCCCAGTGGGCCAATAATGTCACTCATACTGCCCAGAACCCGCCCCCAAAACTCCACCCTCCACCTGCCTAAGGCTCTGGGAGGGAGTTTGTATAGGGGGAGGAGGTCTAGGGTGCAGGCCCTGGGCTGGGGATTGGGGTGCAGGCTCTGGGGGGAGTTTGGGTGCAGAAGGGGTGAGAGGCTGGTCTCTGCGAGGGAGTTTGGGTGGGGGAGGGGTTCTGGAGTGCAGGCTCTGGGGGGAGTTTGGGTGCAGAAGGGGTGAGAGGCTGGTCTCTGGAAGGGAGTTTGGGTCGGGGGAGGAGGTCTGGGGTGCAGGCCCTGGGCTGGGGTTTGGGATGCAGGAGGGGTGCAGGCTCTGGGGGGAGTTTGGGTGCAGGAGGGGTGAGAGGCTGGTCTCTGGGAGGGAGTTTGGGTGGGGGAGGGGTTCTGGGGGGCAGGCTCTGGGATGGAGTTTTGCAGCACCGTAACATGGGCCAGGCGAGTGAGGCACTTGCCTCGGGTGCGCAAAGTGGAGGGGCGCAGCTCTACCCCGATCAGCGGCGCTTCATCAGCAGCTCTATTGCTGCCACTTCTTCGGCAGCAATTTGGCAGTGGGTCCTTCTCTCCGAGAGGGACTCAGGGACCCGCTGCCGAATTGCCACCGAAGGATGAATGAAGCAGCGGCGGCAATTGGGCGGCAGGTCCTTCCCTCCAACAGGGACTCAGGGACCTGCCGCCAAAGAGCCTGGAGCCGGCCCTTGCCTCGGCACAAAAATTCCTTGTTATGGCTCTGGGAGTTTGGGTGCTGGGTGCAGGCTCTGGGCTGGGGCAGGGGGTGGGGGAACAGGAGGATGGGTGGGGGTGCAGGCTCTGGGCGGGAGATTGGGGCAGGTGGGAGGGGGTGTGTGGAGGGAGAGGGCACAGGCTGTGGGAGGGAGTTGGGGGCAGGCGTGTGTGGAGGGGGGTGCAGGCTCTGGGAGGGAGTCAGGAGTGTGGCGCTTACCTGGGGCTCCAAGGCGGGGCGGGCTGGGGGGGCCTCCGTGTGCTGCTGCCCCCAGGCATCACCCCCACAGCGTCCCATTGGCCACAGGGGTGATCAGGCAGAGGCAGCGTGCGGAGGCACAGACCAACCCTGCCCTGCCATGGGGAGGGGCCGGCAGCCACTGGAGCAAGCAGGCAGATGCTGCTCAGCTCCACTGCACTGCTGGGGTCCCTGGGGGGGAACGCCTGGGGGCGGCAGGTGGGGCCAAGGGAGTGACCTGGTCCCAAAACTGCTGGAGCCCCACGGGTGAGACCTGGGAACCAGGACTGCCAGCCAGACAAACACCTTTAAGAGGAGGCGTCCCTCTCCCTGTCAAAAACTGATCTTCCTCCTTCAGTTCAGTGACAGCCTGAATTGTTCCTTATCCCGGCAGAGCCAGAGGACTGAAACAGCAACATCAAACCCCTGTGTAGCTCGCAGGAATGGACATAAACACTCCCTGGTATCTGAGGAGATGTTCAGCTTTGCCCTTGGTCAACTACAAGGCTAAAGGGAAAGGAGGTGGCGCCAGATATAAAGAGTGAAACACGACACATCATAGTTATGCCCACGGTGGCTGCAAAATCTTTTTTTGTACTTCTTCCTATCAGCAGTGTATTGTTTTCTCTGGAGTCTAGACCTTGACCAAGAAATTTGTACTTTGCTAAAATAATCGACTGCCCCTGGTGAAGACAATGGACTTGACACCCACTGGGGTGTCCCTACACAGGTACAAGTACTAACAACAGTGGCTGCCTTTTAGCCATAGATTTTAATCAGGGCAATAAATTGAAACAACCCCCTGTTAAATCATTTCTCAGCCCGAGTCCTTCACCCACATTCCCTAGAGCATTGGGCCACCATGTGGACGTTTAATTTCCGACCTCAGTTTCACACAAAGACAAAATTTGCTTTGCACAGATCCATGAAAAGCAAAATCTTCCTGTGTCTCTGGTCTGAGCCAGGGCATTCGATTCCAGTGAACCCTTCTCTCCTGCAATGGCGACGGTCAGACAGAGGGGACGTGGCACCTCCATCCCTGCCAGGGAGGTATTGGCTCGGCTCTTTCTTTCTGCTGCTGTTGTTAGTCCATGAAACATCAAGGGTGTAATGCAAGGCTGAGTTCATGCACCAGCCCCCTGAAAAAATTTCAGTGCCCCAGAGAAATCCTGCCGCCTGCTATTGGAATGATGTGCTGGAGATTTGACTAGGAAAGGGACTGTCTGAATTGTCAGAGTGGGGAATGAACAACAATCTACAGCAATGTCATTCACACAGACACACTCTCATCCTGCTCCAGCTGGAAGGGAAATGGGCAGGAATTCTCGCTGTTCAGCCCAGGACACACTTACACTGATGCGCAGTCATGAGTGTGCTGGGGAAGCTGGTCTGAGCAATTTGAAGTGACAATTCAGTGAGAACAGAATCATCATGTAGTGAAACAACTGTGTATTGAGTAGTTGTGGCCAAGTGGTTAAGGCAACGGACTAGAAATCCATTGGGGTCTGTCCGCGCAGGTTCAAATCCTGCTAGCTACGCAAGCACTGCGCTGTTGTTATTATTACTGTAGTCTTAGTGCCTGAGCATCCACAGTGCAAACTGGAGCCAGATCTACTTTCACTCTGTCTACACTTAAAACGCTGCTGTGGCACTGCTATAGCACTTTGGAGTAGACAGTGACTGGAGGGGTTTTCCCATCTCTGTAATAGCTACATGGACAGAACAATTCTTCCTTTTCTTTAGCACTAACTAACCCGGGCTTAGGTCACCTTAACTCTATGGGTTTGGGGGGGGGGGGTTCACACCCTGAGAGATGTCACTCTGCCAGTTCAGTGCCCAGCGTACACCAGCCCTTAGATCCCTCTTGGTATTTCAATGCAGGTACTGACCTGTGAGAGGAAAACATCAGCTCACAAACACAGAGACTGAATTCCCCACATTCAATCTCTCTGCACTTTCCAGAAAATCACGAAATTCAATTCATTCTTGCTAGGCCAGAGAAAAAATAAGTGACACCAAGTTTTTGGCTTGGTTAAATAAAATTAAGTGTTTAATTAATATGGTAAAAATCTGCACTGATTCCTCTAACTAACACCACAGCGTGAAATAGGAACAGAGACAAAGCTTGTCAGTGACGACTAATTTCACAAATGATCTTCCCATTATTAATTTCCACGCCGCCCCCATTGGAGGTCTGGGCATCTCCAGTGTCACTGCTCTGCATTCACCTTCCCCTTAGAATTGTTCTCGGACATTCCCAAATTTGGAAAATTGTGCAGGTCAGAATGTGAATAGTGACCCCGTCTCCTTCCTGCACCTGCTCCACAGCAGCTTCTCCACCTGCAGAGTCACCCCAGCACTGCAGTGCAGCCGCCCAGGGTTCAGCAGGGGCCCCTGGCAAGGACAGTGGGTGCAGCTAACAGCCCGGTGTGCCTGGCCCTGAGGCAGCTGTAAAAAGGCAGCCCCCCCCCACAAGTACAGAGACTGAATTCCCCAACTATAACATCATGACCCCCTGTAGAAAGCCACACGTGTCAGTTGTATTTTCACAGGGAGATGCAAAAATCAAGTGACACCAATTTTTAAGTTGAGTAAAAAAAGTTGAGGAGATAGTTATTAACCTCACAAAAATACACTAACGATCCCTCAACATAACACTTGAAGGTGAAATATGAACAGAGACAAACCTTGTCAGCAAAGGCTCATTTCCCAAACGATCCTCAAAATGTTACTAATTCCTACTCCTCCTCCGCAGGAGCTCTGTGCAGTGTAACTGTTCTGCAGGCAGCTTCCCATTAAATGCTGTTGTGGGACATTCCCAGGCCTGGAAATGTACCAACGACAGAATTTGAAGAGCAAACCTGGCTCCCCGCACCAGGCGGGATTTGAGTGTTTTGTCCCTGTCATTTAGTCTTTGTCAATAGTACAGACGCCAGGGGCAGGACTCCAGGCTCTGCTTGAGGGATCCTGGCACAGGGGCTGCGGGGGAGAGAGGATGGTAGATTCTGACCTGCGCTCTGGAGAGGAGGTAATAAGTGAAGGGGGCATTTCTGACTCTGCCCCTCCTCAGTGTCCCTGGGCTGGAATTCTACATTCCACAGGGCCAAATGAGGGGGTGATGCCACTTGGCTAATGAAAACCAGTGCTCCAGGTGAGGCTTGAACTCACAACCTCAGCATAGCTCCTCTCAGCACTGCCCTATAAGTACTGTGCGCTAACCAATTGCGCCACTAGAGCACCTGTTAATTGCTGTTCTCCCAGTTCCCTAGGCTGATAAAGGCGAGGAGTGACCCCAAAATAGTCTCTGTGGAGCTTGAGAGCAGGTTGCGACAAGTGTTGTATTTGGTGGGGTGGATTCTTCTTAAGGGTTCCAGGCCCCATTTCACCCTTTTGTTCTTCCCTGTGTAATAACAGAGCTGGTTAAGACTCAATGGAGAGTCTTGCTGCAGACCAACAGATCTGAAATCACTGAGAACCAGCTCTAAGCATTAGTCCTGCTTTGGGACAGTGTCTCTCATGCAAGAAACTGCCCAGTCTGTGCTAGCAGTGAGGCTCCCTCACTAGCAGGTGAAATCAGGGAGAGCTGTGTGAAGTGCAGGGCCCCAGGGGTGCCTGAACAGGGGGGAACAACACCCCAGGACATTAAAAAATGGGAGGGCTCTGCCTTGCCACTTTGTAATGACCGTAAGGGCGAGTGAGTGGGGGAGGGGGCGGAGAGCAGCGAGTGGCAGGAGGGGTCTTGGGGGAAGAGGCAGCGTAGGAGCGGGGCCTTGGGGAGAAGGGAGGGCAGGGGCGTGGCCTCGAGTGGAAGGGGTGGGGCTACTGTTTGGGCTCTAGTGGCTGCTACTTTTAGGCAGGGCAAGTGCGGGGGGCAAGTGGGGCAATTTGCCCCACAAGCCCTGGCCAAGAATCCCTTCCCTGGCTAGAGGCGCCTTTTTAATTTTTACTCACCCGGCAGCGGTCCGGGTCTTCGGCAACACTTCAGCGGCGGGTCCTTCAGTTCTGCCGAAGACGCGGAGCGAGTGAAGGACCCGCCGCCACTGAAGACTCGGATGCCATCCAGTGAGTACAAGCGCCACAGCGGGTGGCACCTTTTTTATGTCTGCTCCCCCGCTTTGCTGCAGGCCCTCGAATCCTCTGGGCGGCCCTGCTTTTAGGGAGCCTGCCCCGCTCCTGGTGGGACCACAAGGTGTCAAATGGTGCCTGGAACCATTAAGAAGGATCCACCCCACCGAGTACAACACTTGTCGCTACCGGCTCTCACCTCCACTGAGAATGTTTTGGGGTCACTCCTTGCCTGTATCAGCCTAGGGGGGTCTCAGAATTATAATTAACAGGTGCTCTAGTGGTGCAATTGGTTAGTGCGCAGTACTTACAGGGCAGTGTTGAGAGGAGCTATGCTGGGGTTGTGAGTTCAAACCTCACCTGGAGCACTGGTTTTCATTGACCACATGGCATCACCCCCTTATTTGGCCCTGTGGAATGTAGAATTCTAGCCCTGGGGACCCTGAGGCAGGGGAATAGTCAAAAACACCCCCTTCAATTATTACCTCCTCTCCAGAGCACAGGTCAGAACCTGCAATCCTTTCTGCCCCCCTCCCTCCTGCAGCCCCTGTGCCAGGATCCCTCAAGCAGAGCCTGGAGTCCTGCCCCTGGCGTCTGTACTATTGACAAACTCTAAGTGACAGGGACAAAACACTCAAATCCCGCCTGGTGCGGGGAGCCAGGTTTCCTCTTCAAATTCTGTCGTAGGTACATTTCCAGGTCTGGGAATGTCCCACAACAGTATTTAATGGGAAGCTGCCTGAAGAACAGTTACACTGCACAGAGCTCCTGTGGAGGAGGGGTGGGAATTAGTAACATTTTGAGGATCGTTTGGGAAATGAGCCTTTGCTGACAAGGTTTGTCTCTGTCCATATTTCACCTTCAGGTGTTATGTTGAGGGATCTTTAGTGTATTTTTGTGAGGTTAATAACTATCTCCTCAACTTTATTTACTCAACTTGAAAATTGGTGTCACTTGATTTTTGCATCTCCCTGTGAAAATACAACTGACACGTGTGGCTTTCTACAGGGGGCCATGATGTTAAAGTTGGGGAATTCAGTCTCTGTACTTCTGGGGGGGGGGGGGCGGGTGTTGCTTTTTTAACAGCTGCCTCACGGCCAGGCACACTGGGCTGTTAGCTGCACCCACTGTCCTTGCCAGGGGCCCCTGCTGAACCCTGGGCGGCTGCACTGCCGTGCTGGGGTGACTCTGCAGGTGGAGAAGCTGCTGTGGAGCCATGTAGAGCAGGTGCAGGAAGGAGACGAGGTCACTATTCACATTCTGAACTGCATAGTTTTCACTCCCAGCCCTACCGGTGCCCCTCAGTCCCAACCCGCAGCCCCCTGGGCTCCCCGCTGAGCTCCCCAGTCACTGAGCAGCTGGTGCTCCTCACTCCCGACCTGCAGCCCCTGCTATCCCAGCCCTGACTTCCAGACTCACAGGTCTGCTGGTGCCCCTCACTCCCGACCCGCAGCCCCCTGGGTTCCCCCCAGCTATAGCGGTGCCCCTCACTCCTGACCCGCAGCCCCCTTGGCTCCCCACTTTGCTCCCCAGTCACTGCGTGGCTGGTGCCTCTCACTCCCAACCTGCAGCCCCCTGGGCTTCCCTCAGATCTACCGGTGCCCCTCACTCCCGACCCGCAGCCCCTGCTATCCCAGTCCTGACCTCCAGACTCACAGCTCTGCTGGTGCCCCTCACTCCCTACTTGCAGCCCCCTGGGCTCCCGCTGAGCTCCCCAGTCACTGCACTGCTGGTGACCCTCACGCCCGACCCGCTACACCTGCTATCCCAGTCCTGACCTCCAGATTCACAGCTCTGCTGGTGCCCCTCACTCCCGACCTGCAGCCCCTGCTATCACAGTCCTGACCTCCAGACTCACAGCTCTGCTGGTGCCCCTCACTCCCGACCCGCAGCCCCTCGGCTTCCCCCAGCCCTACCGGTGCCCCTCACTCCCGACTCGCAGGCCCCTGGGCTCCCTCCAGCTCTGATGGTGCCCCTCACTCCTGACCCGCAGCCCTTGCTATCCCAGTCCTGACCTCCAGACTCACAGCTGATTGCTTTGAGAGACTGGTAGTGAGTTGGGTGTGGTGGCTAGAGAACAGACAAAGTGGTTACTGGTTTATGATTTTCTGTTTGCTCCTTTCGGGTAAGGGAAATAGGGAAAGAAAAATAAGCAAACTAATGAAGAGTGAAGAGCAGAAGAAGCTGGAACTGCACAGGTTGCAAGTTGCTGCCCAGAAAGGCTGAACACTGGGCGCTGGGAAAGTCTCTGTTAACTAAGAAGCCCCCTGAGCTGAGTGCATCCCAGTTTCAGTGAACTGCAGAGGGGGTGTCTCAGCACAAGAAAGGAGGCAAATGACTACCAGAGAGGCAGCTACTTAACTAGAGCTGGCCAGACTGGAAGCAGAAGAGAAGGCAAAGGACCGGGAGTTTCAATTGAAGCTCAAAGAAGCAGAGACACCTGTGCACAGAAGGGCTATGGAAGCAGAGGCAGCCAGGGAGGGAGCTGCTCACACAAGAGCCCTGGAGTTAAGAGACAGAGAAATAGAGGCCCAAACTGAGGCCCAGAAGCATGGACTGGCTGTTATGGAGTGGAAGAGACAAAACCTTCCAGCAGCTGGCTCCACGTCCCCAAAAATCCACAAACGGGAGTGACTATGTCCACAGTATGATGAATCCAGTGATATTGCTGAATATTTCATCACCTTTGAGAGACTCTGCACCTCTGTGAAATCCCTGGTGATCAAAAAATGGTCATATTGGTAGCCAAATTGACTGGAAGAGCTATGGACATATTGAATGAGATGCCTATTGATGATGCTACAAACTATGGTAAATGTAAGGAACTAGTTTTAAAACAGTTTCAGATTACACCTGAAACCTACAGGGTTAAATTCAGGAGTCTTAAGAGGGGATCTGGATTCAGTAATGTGGCTTATGTAAATGAAATGAGAGATTTGTTAGATACGTGGGTGAGGGGAAAAGACATTACAAGCTTTGAAGGAATGTGTGATTTGGGCCAAGGGCAGGCATGGTTGCAGTGCACCCTTCCTTGCCAACACCTCAAACACATGCCTGAATTTAAAACCTTCTCCAAAGAGGCAGAACAATCTGCATCAGAGCACTTACGAGGGTACACAAAGGAATTGGGAAATGTAATAGACACTAAACAAGCTAAATTGTGTGAACAAAACCTGTCCGCCGTAGATTTGCTGTTAATCTGGGGGTCTTTTGCTACGTCATCAAGCCCAAGGAGTTAATACTAGTGGTAAACGCTTTAAAGATGTGGGACATACCTGTTTTGTGGGGAAAAAAAAACTTTTATACATGCTAGGGATGGTGACAAGACAGTCCCACAAGAATTGTTTCTTTTCATCTCATACCTGTAAACAGGCTGGAAGCTTGGCACAGCAGCAAAAGCATAACAGGCCTACGCTGCTGTGTGGGAGGGGAAACTGAGGCACACTGCCTTATGCCATTGGTGGCTAAATGCCAAGACACCTACACGTTAACAGATATTGCTGTCTGCACTCTGTTAGCAATACCACACCCCAACATGTTTTCAGGCAGCCTGGGACCAGGAACCCTATACCTTGCTAGACCACCCATGTAGGATATCATACATTTAAAGGTATTGAAAGGGGGTGTGACCAGAGACAAGCAGGGATTTTAGGTGTACCGCCTCTACCATGGACAGTGTCCAAGCCTCTGGCAGTAAGTTCAGGAGGAGGGTGTGACATTGCGCACACCCCCCCACCCAGGCCCGCCCTTCAGCATTCCTGGGGAAAGACCAACATGGCCAACATGACTTTGGGCCAGTAGGTCAACCAAGGGGGCTGTCTTCTGGGTTTACTCGGCGTTCTGCAGCTGGGCTGTAGCCAGGCACAGGAGGCCGCCCTCTTGGTTGACCTACTGGCCCAAAGTCACTTTGGCGGGGTTGGTCTTTCCCTAGGAATGCTGAGGCACAGGCCTGAGGGAGGGAGACTCAATCCTCCTCCCTATTGGTCAGGGCGGAAGAGGCGGCTGTAAGAGCGGCCAGGTTCCTGAGCTGGGCCTGCCAGCGTTTGGGGAGGGAGGAGCTGACTGGGGCAAGGTGCTGGCAAAATGCCTCAGGGCGCTGGCGGGAGGAGCAGGCCAGGGCTAGGGCTGGGAAGAGAGAGAGAGAGACCAGCAGGTTTCCTCTATTGTTTCCTGCTCTTTTTCTTCCATAGTTTCTCCTCTGCATGAACTGACTTACTCTCTCTGTGACCCTGGCTAGCTCAGTTGGCAGCACATCAGGCTTTTAATCTGAGGGTCCAGGGTTCAAGTCCCTGGTCAGACACTCAACTATTCCCCAAGGTCTTAAAAAGCTCTGTCTCTGGAGTCCTTCTTGATGTCACTTTTTCTCTTCAGGATTTTGCCTTTCCTCAGAAGGGGTTTTGTGAGTGGGATTGAAGGGGCAACTTCCTGACACCCCCTCTGTCCTTGCAGGCTGGAGGAATAAAGGCCTCTGGGCAGGAGCAGCCCTAGACTAGCTGCCAGCACCTGGCGCCCTAGGCGAACCCTGCTATCAGTGCCCCCACCCCCAAACCCCAAGGGCAGAGCTAGGCTGAGGTATTTTGGTAAACGGGAAACATTTTGCCCCTTTTTTCCTTTTAATATTTTTAAGCGTTTTTGTGGATTTTTTTAAACAGAGGCTTAATTATTCGGTTTGTCCATCCATCCGTCTGTCCAACCAATGTTTCTTTCTTCATCCTTCTGGTTCTGGCTGCCCCTTACTACAGCCATAACTTTGGTCTTGAACTTTATAGAGTAGTGAGGTACCTTAAGGGTTAAATGCTAAATACCAAACCCAAACAACACTAGTTACCTGTGTCTGGCAAAAGGTGTCTAGGCAGTTTTGCCACTTGGAATGATTCAAATGGATTTTCAGAGGCATTATATAAAAATCCCAAAAAAGCAGAACCAAACCAATTCATCTTAAACCTTCAAAACAAGAGTTTTACAAACCATGAGTGTCAGTTTAGGCCCTTAAAACCTTACATCATCACACACAAAGTTCTCTTTTGTCTAACATCCCTTGCACTGTGATTACTCTTTTTTACACAACTGAAGCCCGATTACACGTCCATCTTGTACAACCAGAGCCAGCCAGGGGCAGCCGAGTTAAGTGCCAATAGAAACCCTGGACATTCCTTTAGTGATTTTGCTTACATTACCCAGGAGTCAAATCATTTTGATGAGATTATCTCTCCACCTGCTGCCTGGAGCAGTCCCCTATAGACCATTTCTGTGGGCAAAGGGCCCGTTTCCCCTCAGAATGGCTGTAAAGGCTTCGCAGGACAAAACATAGTGGTGGTAGTAGCCACTTTACCTGACCCTCTTGTATAATTTAATTACCAAACTTCTATCAAATGTGACTGCACAGAGCTGCACATACAGTTACATTCAGTGAAAGTGAGCAACTGTCCCCAGAACTCACTGCCGGGAGCCTTAAAGTATCTGCCAGTGGCACAGGTACCTTTTAAGTACCGAGACGTGAAGTGACATCTTTCATGGGAACTGGCCGGCGTGTGCACGGCCGGCGTGTGCAGAGCAAAGGTTGCCCATGGGTGCTGTGTCAGGCTCTGGCACCGCGTGAGACAATGGACCACTTTCTGGTGGCTGGTTTGTTTCCCCGGCAGGTGTGCGGACTTCTGGCTACATGATGGCGGCTGCCAGACGTGGTTGGACAGGATTCTTTGCAGCTCACCTGAGGCTTGTTCCTGGCCGAACGAGGGCAACCACAGGGCTCCAGCAGAACCAGCTGCATCAATGGCGCCTCTGCAGGGGCCGGCGTATAGCGGGCGGGTGTCACGGGACACACTGCACCTGTTCAATGTCAGAAAATCCCCTTCAGACTAAACCAGTTTGTTTCTCGAAATCAAAACAAGTGGGATGAAAGTTCTTTGCACAAATATTTTGTTGCAAAACAAAAGCATCTCCTGTTTGTCACAGTGTGTTAAATTGTCTCGTCACACACAGAGGGGAGACACTTAGACCACAAACATTAGATAAGATGCTTCAGTCAGAGCTAAGTAGTTGCTGCTCTTAACAATTTCAAAACAAAAATCAAATAGACTATTTCAGCTATTCTAATATGTCATAATCTGCTCTGAGTAAATGTGATAGGACACCTCATATTATGCACTATTCCTAGTGACACTCTCCAATGGATCCTCATCCTCCACCCACCGTGAGGTAGCTAGGAGCAGATCATTATTATCCCTACTTGAAAGAGGGAGAAGCTAAGGCTGAGAAAGGAGAATTGACTTGTCTTAGGTCACACAGCCAGCCAGGGGCAGAGTTGGAAATAGGACCCAAGAGCCTTGATTTTCAAACTAACCATCAGATCTTGAATTTCAAACATTGAATGACTTGAGTAAAGTGCTCTCAAATGAGCTCCAGACCAACAACAGTGCCCAGTAATTATTCAGCATGTATTTTAGGAGAACTGCAATGTTAGAGAGAATCATGAACTGCTGAGATACCATTAATACAGCGAAGCAGCAAAATTTGTCAAACATATGACTGGTTCTGACTTATTTACTTGGTCTTAAAAGAGAACAACAAGGACCTGAGTCTCCTCCCTGTCAATAACCCCCTGCTCAGCCAATCAGGGTAGAGACTGAGGATGGGAGGCTGAGGGTTCTCACCAGAGAGCCCAAAGGATGGCCCAGGTCACCGGTGGGATCACTGCCCGAGCACTATTTCAGCCCCACATTTTTGGGTGGACTTCCCACAGTGGGAGCTGCCACTCCACACACACACACACACACACACACACACACACACACACACACACACACACACACACACACACACACACACACACACACACACACACACACACACACACACACACACACACACACACACACACACACACACACACACACACCCCTCCTGGTGTTGGGAGGGGAACAGGAGAAAGGACAAAAGAAGCAAGAGAAGAAGAGAAAGGAGGGGGGGAGGGATGCAGGAAAAGGTGAAACAAAAAGGACAAACAATAATCCCCAGTGTTTCTAAGGGACAAAATCCCAGGTGCGGAATAAAATTCTGCCTCCTTAAGCTCGTGTTTTCCATGCCTAGAATTCAACTGTCACCGGATGGATCAGACCAAACAGGTTTCAAACCTCGAGGAGGCTCTTACCTTCTAAAACAGGGATGGCTGTTTTCTAGTAAAATCACTAAAAGGGAAGGAGAAAACTCGAAAGAGGTTCCTCCTGGCGCTCATGTCCGTGAACCCGAATACTCTCTCAGTCCTCAAAGAGAGACCTGGAGAAGGAGACTTGCTGAAGCAAAGCCACAGGGGTCTCTGAGGTTTCCCTGGCCCCTCGCCCCTGTCCTGCCTGGCTGATGTCAGCATCTTTCTGTGAGGTCACCACCTCCCCACCACCTTTGACCAATAGTCTGAGGTCCTGCAAAAGGCCTTTGTGATGTCACTGCCACACCCCTCCCTTGCTGTGCTAATGTCCTGCCCCTGGCCAGGCACTTTGGAGGTTTGAGCTACTCCCTGTGGATCACCCCACTCAAGGAGCATTCGTTCTAGGAAGCAAGCCGGCTAGACAGTAAAACATCAGACGCTGCTCCCAATGCTACACTCAGTTTTTCAGAAATTAGTCGACTTTATGGCCAGAAGAGACCATTAGAGCATCTAATCTGACCCCCTGCATATCACAGGCCCTCTGGATGACACAAGAGCTGTCGTGAAAGGGGTCTATGGAGAGGTTTTGATTGGCTGATTAGAATTATGCTATCTCTAGATGTGTATCAATTTTTGTAGTTGAACGTTATAAATATTGGCTCAATGCTGCCCATATTTCAAACTTGTGCTATGCTTCCGGGGAACACCCCAGCCAGACAAGTTGGTGTCAGTTCTGCCTAGCCTGCTTGATGGCCCATTAAGGACCATGAGCTATACAATCGACCCATTGAGAGAAGGCAGATACACCTTGTGCCTCAGCAAGGTATGCAGGGACCTGCCTATGGACAGAACTTTAAGGTTTTTCTATGTCACATGCTGGATAAAGTGTCCTTGGGACAAAGAAAGCGAAGACCACATGGCAAGAGACTATAAAATGCTCATGCCTCATCTCCATCTTGTCTTCAATCCTGCTTCATACCTCTGCAGGGACTTTGCTACAAACTGAAGCTCTCTAAAAAGGACTGATGACCCATCCCAACTGTGGATGTACTCCAGAGTCTTGATTTCAAGCTGCAGTTTCTTCCATCATTGCTACAAGCCTGAACCAAGAACTTTGCCATTACTGTATGTGAAGGGTTCAAATCCATGTGCAGTTTATATAACAACCTGGTCTATGGATTATGCCAGCTCTTTTCCAGACCCAAAGTTCAGAGTATGGTCAAGAGACCAGATGCCTAACACATCGTGATTAGCTAAGAGAAAGCTGGATAAACAGAAAGCCTTGCTTGCTAAGATAGGCCTAGTCAGCAAATTGCCAGGTGTTGGAGCTAAGAAACTAAATAATTGTGTCTTATTCAAAGTTGCAGATTGAACAAAGAATCCCTTTTCCTATTGCATCCGAAGAAGTGAGCTGTAGCTCACGAAAGCTCATGCTAAAATAAATTTGTTAGTCTTTAAGGTGCCACAAGTACTCCTGTTCTTTTTGCAGATACAGACTAACACGGCTGCTACTCTGAAACTTTTCCTATTGTGTTAGTCTCTTCTGTAGGGAGATGTTCTTCCCACAGATCCAACCTTGAGTTTATGAGAAGTTGGCACATGTCAGTATAAGATATGGCATCCTTCCACCTCCCTTCCCAGGAATCAATGCCTTGCCTTTAGACACACAAAAAACAATCTTTATTGCCATATACTTTCACCGTTTCTTTGCTTTAACCCCTAGGAATGTGCCTGTTGGACAATCAAAGGAGTTGCTCCATTCCTGTGGACCCCAAATCAGAATTCAACATACATATTTTATATTAATAACATTTTATCAAAGTATTCATTAAATGTTAACTTGCTAACTTGAGACCATGAGCGGAGACATTATGTAACCTCTTAACCATTGGCTACTGTGCTATCTTGTCTTGCTGCAAAACCTAAGCTGGGGTGCGGAGCTGCCTATCCCGTCACTTTCCCCCGCCATGGAAAATCTATATATTCTGTTGTAATCAATTGACTGACAGTGCCTCTGAGCCTAATAAGCCAGGTGACACTCCGCCAGCGCTGTGTGTAATAAACTCCTCTGCTTGACCTCTACAGGGTATGGATTTACGTCCTTCAGAGAACAAAGAAAGAGCTGGAGGCCAGATGAGCAGGTTGCCAGGGAAACAGAACAAAGGACAGACGAGGGGCAAAGGGCCTGGCTGTGTTGGGCTGTTGGGAGCAAGGAGTCTGCTGGTTTGGGGACTCAAGGGGAGAGCCCAGGCTCTGAGTCCGGGGTCTCCCCAAGATGGACGTTGCTGAATCTTCCTGCTTCCTGTGCTAACACAGAACATTTCCCAGGCTGGACTCCAGACCACTAATAAACCTTCTGTTGTACAGCGCTGGCTGAGAGTCACTGGTGATTGTGGAAGTTGGGGGTGCAGGACTCCTTTGCGGGGTGGGGGGGTGTAAGGCTTTCCCAGGTGCCCTGCTTAAGGTGACTCACTACAGGAAGCTCCTGGCATGGAACAGGGGGGCTGAAAGCTCCAAGGTCAGTCCCAGGATGTGCTGCAGGCAAGGAGGTTTCCCCCAGTGACAGCGTCCCCTGGGCGGTGTCACACTGATGAGGACTCTGCCTGGGTTTGGTTCAGAGCTGTTCCAGAGCACTGAGCCTGTGTCAGGCCCCAGCATGTGACCTGCAGGCTCCACTCTGGCAAAGCTCCCTGTCCCTGGGCTTTGGCATCACTAGCCCCTGCTTGGTGACTAGGGGTCAGTTTAGGGGAGTGATTCCCAAAATGTGGGGCATGCCTCCCAGGGGGGCACAGAGGGAATGTTCATGGAGGCACCTCAGGGTTGAGCCAGCCCCCCATGGAGGGCAAGGAGGGAGCACCACTCAGCCCCCACTCTGTCCGAGCTCTTCGCCCACCCCACCCTCAGCCTGAGCCTGAGCCCCCGGCCCAGCCGCGACCCCCCTTACCTGTGTCTGCACCCCTCTCCCCAGCAAGCCACAGCCCCACTCCCAGCCCTGGTTCTCGACCGCAGCTTTCCGGGGGGCCTTAGCCATGGCTAAGAGGGCACAGTGTGAAAAGTTTGGGAAATCACTGGTTTAGGGAGACGTTCTCAATCACTTCTATGCAGTCCAATAAAAGCTATTCCTCACCCACCCACCCTTCCATCAGGAGGGACTAGGTATGTTCTGCTGCCCTTCACTCATGCAGGAAGGATAATAACATTTCATTCCACTCAATCCTAAAGTGATTTGTAACCCGCCACCAGCCAAAACTGGTCATTTTGGGAAAGCGGCCCCATCATGCTGCATACCTAGGCAGAGTAGATGTGTCTGTGCAAACACGGTCTGTTCCTGAAGTCTTTCTCCAGCTCCTCACTAGATGTGAGGGGGGAGCTCATTCAGCCCCTGCCTCCGCTTAGTATGTAAATACTCCATGTTGTCCCTATCTCTGCTGGCCTTAGATTTCTCCTCCTGTCCCTTTTCTAGCAGCTCACATGAGGTAGCTGAGTGGTTAAGAAAATGGGCTGCTAATCCATTGTGCTCTGCACGCATGGGTTCAAATTGCATCCTCATTTGCTACGTTTAGTTTTCACCTCTCCTTTATAGACAACCATCTCCCCCTTTGGTACAATGACAGATCAACCAATGTTGCTTCTTGCAAACAAAAACCTTCTCAGAAACTCAGACCCCCCTTGCTTTAAATTAAATGTCTAAATCTCAGATTTCTAAAAAAAAAATTCTCTAGTGCTGTATTTCTTAGTTTTTATCTCAAAAGGTAACATCCTCATCCTCTCCCCCAAACACCCTGGGACCTGCCCAAATTATTAAAATACCCCCATCCTGAGCAAGGCCACAACCGTGAACCAGAGCTAGTGTCTAGGCCAAGGTGTTCTGAAGGAGGCAACTCAAACATTTTCTCCCTGGTTCCCTTGGCAAGGTCTGACTGAGAAAACAAAATTCCCCAAACTGAAAATTTTCTGCTGAAACACCCATACTAGTCTGTTTGGGGACTTTGATTTGAATGTATTATTATTATTCTCTTCTCATTTATCTCAGTTCAGTGTTTGTCCTCCAGAAGTGTTTACAGGTATTGAGTTGTGGGGGAGAGAGGCTAATTCATAATGTCTCTACCCCCCTTTCATAGTTTCTTCCAACTTGCTACGAAGCTCCTTTGCTACGATGTGACTCAAGCAGTGTCCATTGTCTCTGTGCTATCTCGGAGAAGCCTGCATTGTACACCGTTCCTGTGATAGTCCTCGGGAGTGTGGATCCCTTCAATGGGCCAGCAGCGAGTCTAGCGCCTCCCTTGTCACACCTGAAAGGCTGGTGGGGGGCATTTCCCAACCTCATAACATATCTCAGTAACACACACAGAGCAAAACTTCATAACTTCCCAACCAATGCAAGCACACACAATCCAACATGATATTAATGTGCAACAGATCAAGACTTTTGAAATGATACCTCACCAGGCAGACTTTGTACAAACCATGTCATCATTATATGAGAGTGGTGAATATGGGGCTTGCAGGGTGCTGCTTTGAGCACAGCGTGCTACACCTGGGCTTCCATTGCAGTGGAGACGTACCCTTAGAGTCCATCTCTCCTGGGATAAAGATGGCAGCAGGGCTGGCCTGGGTCATCTGACTTGGGCTCATGGAGCTAAAGCTGAGGGGCTAAAAACTGTGGTGCAGATATTTGAGTTCACGCTGAAGCCTGGGTCCAGAAACCCTCCCCCCTCGTGGGGCCTCAGAGGTTGGGCTCGAGCCCATTTGTCTGCACTGTAATTTTATAGTCTTGCAGCCCAAGCCCCATAAGCCTGAGTCAGCTGAGCCGGGCTTTGGGACAGGTGCCCTGGGTGTGTTAATCACAGTGTAGACATAACATTAGGCTACGTCTCCAGTACAAATGAAACACCCAGGGCTGGCCCATGTCATATTAATCAGGATCTTGCAGCTTGGTCTGGATAAAGTTGCAGTGTCCGTGTCTGGGCTCAGGCTCAGTACCCAGCTCTAGGAGCCCACAAGGTTGGGAGGGAGTTTAGCAAGGGGAAATGGTAAAAACCGCAGTGAAGTATTACCTTGGACTTATGGCATTTCTCCATTGGTCTGTCTGCTCTTAACTCCCAAACTTTCTGTAACTCTGTTATCAGTGCCTGTGAGTGTAATTTAAACCATAGGAACAGCCACACTGGGATAGACCATTGGTCCACCTAGCTCTGAATCTTTGTTTTCTGACAGTAGTCAATGCCAGGTGCCCCAAAAGCCACTCCCCAGGGCACCACTAGGAATTGAACCCAGGATCTTCCTGTTTACTAAACAGGTGCTTTAATCAGCTAAGCCATGGTACCTGCTGTTATTGAAAAGCATCCTGTCTGCCCCACACCTGACTCTCTGCCAACCCCCACAGGGGCCTGACAAGCTTTGCTCGTGTTTGGATTCTGTAAAGCAGAGGAGCAGGTGAAGTTTTGCTCCCAAGGTGGGTGTGTGATTCTTTGGACAGGTCTACACTACAAAATTAGGTTGGTGTAATTACATTTACTTAGGCTGGCAATGCAGTTCTATCAACCTAATCCCGGTGTAGATAGTGGCTCAGCTGTCAGAACTTTTTGGAGCTATGAAAGGGGAGAGGTCCGGCCTCTGTAGCTGCAAAATTAGGGTCAGTGTAACTACATTTACACTCCCCCAAGCAATGCAGTTCTATCAACCCGAGCCCCAGTGCAGATAGCGCTGTGTCAACAGGAGCACTTTC
The DNA here is from genome assembly GCF_020497125.1 of Mauremys mutica. Lineage (NCBI taxonomy): Eukaryota > Metazoa > Chordata > Testudines > Geoemydidae > Mauremys > Mauremys mutica. The sequence goes on from NW_025423294.1 coordinate 310,184, forward strand.
TCCCATCTACATAGCTCGGGGAGGGGCTTGGTTAGTGAAGACCCCAGAGAATAGGTGGCCCATGACTCTTGCATGCAGGAAGGCTGGGCATGAGCTCTGGAAGCTCCCTAGGAGCTAGTCCACCTCTTGCTCCTTCCTCTCCTCCCCTGCAACCTCCTTGCCTGCTGCTCGTGCCTCTACACACCTCTGCCCCAAGGTCTGCCCACCACCCACACCTCTCTGCCCCTCCTATGACACCCATCCTGCCCACCACCCACACCTCTCTGCCCCTCCTGTGACACCCATCCTGCCTGCCACTCACGCCTCTCTGTCCCCTCCCCTGCCCAGCCCAGCCCACCCCACCGCTTGCACCTCTCTGCTCCCCCCCCCAAGACCCGCTGTGCCCACCTCTTTCTTCATGCTGCTGTTGTTATTCCAATGAAACATCAAGGATGGAATAAAAAGCTCAGTTTACTCCAGGATGAGGAAAGAAAGGAGCCACCAACCCCCTGGCAAATTTCAGTAACCCCAGAGAAAACCTGCCCCCTGCTATCGCAATCACTGATGTGCTGGGGATATGGCGGGAAAGGGACTGTCTGAATTAAGGCAGGATTAATCAAGGGCAGGAAAGGGACAACAATCCTCTGCAACGTCATTAACCACAAACATATTCTCATCATACTCCAGCCAGAAGTGAAATGGGCAGGAATTCTTGCTGTTCAGCCATGGACACACGCACAGCAGTGAGTGTGATGTGGAAGCTGGTCTGGTTAAACAATTGGAAATGATCACTCAGTGAGATCAGAACTAGAATGTAGTGAGAAAACTGCATAAAGTAATTGTGGCTGAGTGATTAAGGTGATAGATTAGAAATCCATTGGTGGCTCCCTGCTCGGGGTTGAGTCCTGTCAACTATGGAGGAACTTGCGGTTCTTTAAATTTAACAATATAGTTTCAGTGGCTGAGAATCCTTGGTGTCAACAGGAGCTAGGTCTTGTCTCACTCTCAGGCTGTGTCTACACAACAGAGTTATGCGGCTTTACTTAAAGCATTTTAATTAAACTGCTGTTGCATAACCACACTATGCGGCTTGTGTCACCAGAGCACATCCACGCTAGCAACTCTTGGATCGCCACAGAGAGCAGTGCACTGTGGGTAGCTATCCCACTGTGCAACTGGCTGCAGGGTGATTTGGGAAGGGTTTGCAATGTCTCATAGGCTGGTACAGCATCACATCCTACTACATTGACAGCCGCTTTTCACCTGAAGTGTGTGTGATGGGGCAGAGACTGTGTGTGTGTGTTAGAGAAGAGTGAGTGTGTCGGCGCGCTGTCTCTAAGTTCTGACAGCTGCTGGAAGCAACCAGTCCTGAGGCAGGGGGAGGGGGACAGCACCGATATCAGCCCCCGCTTCCCTCACTGGCTCAGCACAGCACAGCAGTCTCTGTCAAACACACACATGCTGCTACCTGCCTGGCTCGGTGTCAGGGGTGCTGGGTCACGGGGGTTTAGAGGGCACATGGCCCCCACCACTTTTTACAAGCCGTAAGGATGAACGACAGAAGGGTGGACAGAGTGGAGTCTTGGGGGGAAGAGGGGTTCTGTGGGGGTGGCCTTGGGGCAGGGGTAGGACGAGGCGTCAGGTAGAAGGGGTGGTGTGGGGTTGGGGGCCTCAGGGAGAAGGGGTGGAGTGAGTGTGGGACCTTAGGGAAGGGGTGCCATGGTGGCACCACAGTTCTGATGCCAGTGCCCCCCCCCCCACTGTAAGGAAGTTCCCGCCACCCTGCTCTGTGTTCGCAGGGCGGGAGAGAGCAGCATCCACGGCAGTGATTTGCTCCTGGCTGCCGGAGCAGAGCAGCAGGCTCAGCTGTCAGAACTTCGCTGAGCGATGAAAGGGGAGGGGCCCATGGCTCTGTAGCAGGAATTGCAGGGCAGGCAAGTTCACAGCGGGCATTGTGGGATACTGGTGGAGGCCAGTTATGGTGATATAATGACCAGCAGCATTTACACTGACAATTGGTCGCTTTAAGTTTGCTGCACAAAGCTCTAGGCCTCTTGTCGAGGTGGGTTTTATTTTGTCACCAAAACAGGGCAGTTTTGTCGCCAGATGACAAGACACCATGAGGGGTGAGGGTCACCGAGCCTGGGCTCCAGTCTGAGCCCCAAGAGCCCAAATCAGATCATCCAGGCCAGCCGGGCTACAGGGATTTTATCACAGTATAGATGCCCTCTCAGGGTATATCTACACTGCAGTGTAAGCCCAGGGTTAGCAGAAGTCCATGTCAGCAGCCCCAACACATAAACATAAACCACGAGGGAAAGACCCACCCCCCAGATAAGCTGGGCGAGTGTTCTTCTCCCTATGGTTCGTAAGTCCAGCAACCAAAAGTCCTTTAACATGAGACCCCCCACCCCTGCACCCCACTCACAGCTGTTGTCCTTAGTCAGTACAAGCCCAGAGGTGCCTCTGTACAGTTCACCTGCCAGCCTGGGTGGAAAAGGGGGAAATAAGAAGGCCCCGTACTCACTATGGTGTCTAGGGACTCACTCATCCCTCCACAGCCACCCTGTCCTAACATTGGTCTGACAACTACATTTTCGTATTGAGACCCAAGCCCCACCCCCCTTGGTTTTGGAAGCCCTGTCCCCTGCCTAGCAAGTGCTATTGAATTGAGGGTGAGTCCCTCCATCGGGGTCTGCCAAGCACAGTTGTGCTGCCCTCGATTCACACAACAAGGATAACAACCCTTTATTTCTCCTGCCCCTGTAACATGGAGACTGGGAATCCAACACCAGCCACAAGTGATCATTTCGGCAAGCAACCCAACATATTTCCAACATACTGTAAAATCACATGCAGCCTCGTACACGAAACCTTGCAAGAAAATCTTCCTGAGGGGGTCTGAAGCACCTGCTGCTGGAGGGAAGGAGGGAGCTGTGGGTTTGGGATTGAGGAGCACTGGGAATACGAGGGGGCCTGTGGGTTGGGATTGAGGGGCACTAGGAATAGGAGGGGGCTGTGGGTTGGGACAGAGGAGTAGGGTGAAGAGGAGCAGGCTCTGGTTGGGAGTGAGGAGCAGTGAGCATAGGAGGGACTGAGGGTTGGGACTGAGGGGCACTGGAAAAAGAGGGGACATGGGTTTGGGCTGAAGTGCATCTTCATTTGGGGATCCAGCAGGACAGGGGAAGGCAGCAGGTGATTCTAATTCCTTAGGGATATTCTGTGTGTTTGTCTGTGTGTGTGTGTGTGTGCAGGGAAGGAACATGCTCTATGCCCAGAGGCATTTATTCCTCCAGGCTGCAAGGACAGAGGGGCTGTCAGGAAGTTGCCCCTTCAAACCCACACACAAAAAGGCCCTTCTGAGGAAAGGGAAAATCCTGAAGAGAAAAAGTAACATCAAAGAGGATGTGAGAAAGACAGGTTAAGATCTTGGGGAGTAGTTTATAACCTGACCAGGGAATTGAACCCTGGACCCTCAGATTAAAAGGCTGATGCTCTGCCAACTGAGCTAGCCAGGCTCACAAAGAACAAGACCAAGTTGGTGCAGAGGAGAAACTAGTCAAGAAAACAAGAGCGGTAAACAACAGGGGAAACCTGCTGCTCTCTCTGGTCCAGTCAACACTACGAGTTTATATCAAATTTAGCAGTGTTAAATCGCATTAACCCTGCACCAATCCACACAACGAAGCTCTTTATATCGATATAAAGGGCTCTTTATACCGGTATCTGTACTCCTCCACGACGAGGGGAGTAGCGCTGAAATCGGTATTGCCATGTCGGATTAGGGTTAGTGTGGCCACAATTCAATGGTATTGGCCTCCAGGCGCCATCCCACAGTGCACCATTGTGACCGCTCTGGACAGCAATCTGAATTCAGATGCATTGGCCAGGTTTACTGGAAAAGCCCCGCGAACTTTTGAATTTCATTTCCTGTTTGCCCAGCATGGAGCGCCGATCAGCACAGGTGACCATGCAGTCCCAGAATCAAAAAAGAGCTCCAGCATGGACTGTAGGGGAGATACTGAAGCTGATCTCTGTATGGGGAGATGAATCTGTTCTATCAGAACTCCGTTCCAAAAGACAAAATGCCAAAGCATTTGAAAAAATCTCCAAGGCCATGATAGACAGAGGCCACAACAGGGACTCAACACAGTGCTGAAACTTAAGGAGCTGAGATAAGCGTACCAGAAAGCCAAAGAATGAAATGGACGCTCACGGAGGGAGGGGCGACTGACGTCTGTAGCTGTCCCACAGTTCCCGCACTCTCCGAAAACCATTTGAATTCTTGGCTGAGTTCCCAAAGCCTGAAGGGTCAAAAATATTGTCGCGGGTGGTTCAGGGTATATGTGGCCCCCCCACCCCACCCGAAAGGAAATGGAAAAAAAATGTTTCTCGCCTTTTTTCAATGTCAACGTATGTCTACTGGATGCTGCTGGCAGACGCGGTGCAGCAGCATCCCCTTCCCTTCTGGACGGCAGAGGTACAGTAGGACTGGTATCCGTCATCGTTGTCAGTGAGTGCTCCTGGCTGGCCTCGGTGAGGTCGGCCGGGGATGCCAGGGCAAAACGGGAAGATTGACTTCCCTAGGTCATACTCTTCTTTAAGCTTTGTCCTCCTGGAGCATTACAGGGGGGGGGGGGTTTTTTTCCTGCCTGGGGAATATCAATGAGTAGCTGAGAGACTGCCCTCACCTTCCCCCCTTTAAGCTCATACTTGCAGAGGCAATAAAGTCTGTTTGTTGTTTCAAATACATGCATTCTTTATTACTTTCGATCACACATAACATGGGGGATAATGGTTTTAGCCCACGGAGAGGTTGGGAGAGAAGGGAAGCAATGGGTGGGGTTGTTTGCAGGGGCACCCCCTTAGAATGGCATGGCAGCATTCAATCATTTCTGCTCGGAAGTCTATGGGGCTCTGACCTGGGAGCCACCATTTGCCTGTCCTGGGTCTTTTGTAATTGGGCCTTGCCCTGATAGTCTAGACAGGGGACTGACTCTCCATTTAGACAAAACTTAAAGAAGGGAATAACCTGGGGAGGTCATTCGCCAATTTTTGTCCATGCGCCCCTAGCTGACCTCACTGAGGCTGGCCAAGAAGCACCCCATTGACCAGCTAGCTGACAAACTTTATTAGGAGAAATATTTAAAAATAAACCATACAAAGTGTTGTGAAGCATCAGGTTATTGTGGCCATTGGGGGTGGTGGTAACATACAGTGTTTGTAGGGGGATGATTAGCATTTTGGTATTGGACGGCATATACAATACAGTAATAACTTGTAACTGTCATTATCAATTTACAAAGCAGCAGACAGTACAGTGTGTCCTAGCAACTATCTTTGCTTAATTTGCAAAAGGCAAGGGGGATGCTAAAAAACTGTGATAGCACTTGCAGTACCAATGTCCTGTCAGCACCATCCAGTAGACATACAGTGATGGTGAAAAAAAGGCTGAACGGGACTCCATGGATTGCCGTGCTATGGCATGCTGCCACGGGCAATCCAGGAAAAGGGCACAAAAATGAATTGTCTGCCGTTGCTTTCTTTTTTATTTTTTTTACGGAGGGAGGAATTGACTGAATGACATTTACTCAAGAATTCACCCATGACACTAGTTTTTGTTTTTTTTTTGTGGTTTTATATGTTTTATTTCCCCCATCATGCACTGGTATCTCAACCCAGAATTCCAAATGGATTATGTGTGGGTGAAGACTGCAGGAATTATGGGATAGGCTACCCACAGTGCAATGCTCCGGAAATTGATACTAGCCTCGGTACATGGACGCACACTGCCAAAAATTACTGTGCTTAGTGTGGCCACGTTCACTTGACTTTATATAATCTGTTTCCAAAAACGGTTTTCGGTAAAATCGCGAATAATCCCATAGTGTAGACATTACTTTGAGACAGCTTTAGAACTCTCTGACCCACTATACGGCCAAGAGACAGCAGCTGTCAGATCCTGATGTGCTTGGTGCCAAAGAGCAAACTGGGTACCCCCTGCCAGAGCAGAAGTAAAAAAAGGGCTTCCCAAAAAATGGGAAGGGAAGAAGAGAGAAGGCAGAGAGGCAAGTGGAAAAGGAAGAGAACATGCAGACACAGAACCCTACCTAAATTCTGAAATAGATTACAAAAAAAAAGAGAGCAGCATAAAGAAATTTAAAAAAATCTTTCAATAAGTATTGAATTAGAAATGTTTAAAATACCATTTTCACACTACCTTTACTTTTCTTCTAAATTCTACCAAAACAAACTAAGACTTGCCACTAAACAGAACTGCACAAAAGC